>NC_058131.1:706194633-706220130 GCF_016433145.1 Gracilinanus agilis
TCCTTCCTTCCTTCCTTCCTTCTTTCCTTCCTTCTTTCTTTCCTTCCTTTCTTCCTTCCTTCCTTCCTTCCTTCCTTCCTTCCTTCCTTCCTTCCTTCCTTCCTTCCTTCCTTCCTTCCTCCCTCCCTCCCTCCATTCTTTCCATAACTATTAACTCCCTGCTGGATATACAGTACCTACCAGGGTGTTTGAGGAAATGGGAAGCTTAGATAAGACGTGATTCTTCCCCTCCTGAAGCTCATACTCCAGTGCCAGATAGTGGCAGATAAGACCTCAATAATTATAATATTGTTATTGGTCTATTGATTTCATCAGCACAGGGAATTCTAATATGGAAATTCTCTCTACCAATGCAGATCCATAAATGACTCAATCTGCCATAGTGCCAGTCTTCCAGGCTGTCTTCTACTCTTTTCTAACCCTCCCATTCCACTCCTCGAGGTTCCCTTGTGAACAAACTATCCTTCAAAATAAAACTCACCCCAGAAATGATATGTTTTCTATGGTATTTACTTAGATGAGTACATATTGCTGTTCTCCAAAGGGAATTTTTTTATATGTTTTTATTTATATGTTTGTGCCCTCTTCTTCCCTCTCCCCCAACCACCTGGCACAGTGGGAGGCAGCAGGTGATAAAGAATGGAGAGCCAGCCTTGGAGTCAGGCATTCATTAATATCATTAATAGGCATTTAAATGAAGCTTGTTGAATTGAATTAAGCTTCGTGACTTTTCAACTATTCGAAACTTTAAATCCAAACCCAATTTCTAAGCTTGCTGATATGAATCAAACTCACCCATCATTTGCAGTCTCAAGAGTTGCCTGGAAGTTATTGCCTTGCCCGGGTTCCCATCACTAGTATAGAGACAAGGCAGGACTTGAACTCTTGTTTTCCTGCCTCCAAGACTTAGACTTCTAACGAGTAGGCAACACTTGCCTCTCTCTCTAATACTATCCTTCTATCAGCATGCCTTTTGGGGGTCTTCTCTGTTCAGTCTGGGCACTACGCTGGGTCCTGGGGTTACAACTACAGGAATGAGATCTTCTCAACTCAAAATGAGCTTCCAATCTCATAGGAGAGAAGATAAATATTTATTAAAATGTAGAGGATGAATGCAAAGTCACTAAATAATACAGAGATATAGATATGAAAAATGTTGAATTCAAGGTAGCTTGGGAGGAGGTCTAGCAGTCTTATTGGGATGGGTTGATCAGAAAAAAAAAAGGTTTCATCTGGAAGATGGCACCCAAGTTGTATCTGGACTCTAAGAGTCTGGAGTGAGGAGGGAGAGCCTTCCAGAACCTTTGAGGCATGACCTGTGCACAGAGATGTCTTGAGTGTCCTGAATGCAGGACAGAAAAGCCACTTTGGTGGGATTGCAGAGCATGAGTTAATGTCCAAGGAGGCTGGACAGGTGAGTTGGACCCAGATTGGACAGGGCTTTAAGAACCAAACAGAGTTTATATTTTATTCTAGAGGCCATAGGAAGCGACAGGAGCCACATGGTCAGCCATGCTGCTCCATATTCCTTTGGCAAGGAGACCCCTTCAAAGGCCCATTCAAGGATCTAGCCAAGAGGTAGTGAGGGCTTGGTCTGAGGAGCCGTGTAAGTGGAGGGAAGGGGTCAGAGATGGGAGAAGGAAGGAAGCAAGAAATCCTGACAGACCCTCAGGAGCCCAGAGGCAACAGCTCCATCCTTGAGGACCAGTAGGAGCTGGGAGTGGGAACCTGGGACAGCTCCCTGAAGGAAAGGTTCATCCATCAGAACCAGAGACTGACCTGATCTAACTGAATGCAAGAGGCTGAATAAGAATGTATTATTAATATATAATATATTCATAAATATATATAACCTATAAATAATATATAATATATACATCTTTATAAATATATAAATAATTGCTCAGGGGAAGTAGGCATTCTACTGAAAGGACCAAGAGCAATTTGGCCTCAGAATACTAAATATATATTTTTTAAAAGGTAATATGTAAGCCGGAGTTGGGAGGACCTGAGTTCAAATGTGGTCCCAAAGACTTCTTAACTGTTTTCCCATGGGCAAGTCACTTAACCCCAGTAGCCTAACCCTTACCACTCTCCAGTCTTGGAACTAATAATTAGTACTGATTCTAAGACGGAAGATAAAGGGTTTTTTTTTTTTTTAGGTAAAGTTTGTTTCATTTTGAAAAAAAAGATAATTTGGAAGGCAGCAAGGTGGTTCAGCGAACTGAGAACCAGACCTAGAGATGAGAAGTACTAGGCTCAGACACTTCCTAGCTGTGTGACCCTGGGCAAGTCACTGAACCCCCATTGCCCAGCCTTTACCACTCATCTGCCTTGGAACCAATCCATAGTATTGAATCTAAGACAGAAAGTAAGGGTTAAAAAAAATGAAAAAGGTAATGAATGTGGATGAATGGAAAGAACATCGAACCAAGCAGCTATACGCTTGGGGTCCAGTGCAGCCTGAAATGAGGGGTGTGCACTTGGCTAAGTCACTTTACCGGGTTTCTGTTTCCCTTTAGAAAATGACAGGGTTGGAGGAGACGGTGTCTGAGGTCTCTTCTCACTCTCTCTCTATTGGACTTGCTCAGAGCCCCCTTCTCAGTCCAACATTCTTGGGTTGAACATCACATCTCCAGAAGGACAGAGGACAACATTCTTGATAAGGACGATACAAATCAGGAAAAAAAGGCGATTGTGCTCAAGATGGCTCTTTAAGAATGGGTGTGCTTCACTTCCTTCCTTTGACTTTCTTCTTTCTTTTTTCCTCTAAGCCTGACTTCATGGGTCTGCCGGTGGCCACCCATCCATGGGAACAGGAGTCAAGCCCTCCACCTTCCTGCAAGGAGGCTCTCCCTTGACTGGGGAGAGGCCAGCTGTGCCTTTTAATCTTTTGGTGACAACAAGTGGTTGTTTGGGTCCCCAGACCGCCATGGAGCCCATGAATAGCAGCACAGTCTTTGAAAAGATGGGCCTGGTCTTTTGATCTGGGGTTTCATGTGCTTCAGTCGGGGCCAAGGCTGCCCAGCCTCCTCCCCCTGTGTCCCCTCAGCTGAGCCCTGATGGGGGGTTGGGCTCCCAGCCAGTATGAAAACAATAACCAACCAAGGCAGAAATAAAGGGAAAACACCCCAGATTTGAGGGCCAAGGACCCCCGGGGAAATAGAATGAATGTCTCCATTATCCAAATGTTGCTTTCCAACAAGAGATTGGTGGCATCCGTAAAAGGATTTGTGGGAGACCTAAAAGGGGGCAGTTTTGTCTCATCCAGACCTGTGGTTTCATCAGTGGGGGATACTCCTAGTATGGAAGTGCTCTCCATTTTTGTAGACCTATCGGCTTCCTCTTGACGGCCTAGAGTGTCAGACTTATCCCGTCCCTGAGAAGGGAAGTGACTTGGCCAGGATCATGCAGGCAGTCTGGGTCCCGTCTCCCCGACTCCAGGGTTGGATTGCTCTTGGCTATACTAAGATATCTTTGAAGGTGGGCAGTCCTGAGTAATAGCCGGAGCTCATTTGTGGATCCTGTTTTGGAATTTGCTAAGCACTTTGCCTCTAGGCTATCATGGATCTATGAGACCCTGAGTCCGGGAGGACCTGAGTTCGAGTCTTGTCTCTGATACCTGGAAGCTGCGTGATTTTAGGCTAGTCACTTGCCCTCTGTACTCTAGGGAACTGTCTATGATAAGTTGCAGAGAAGATGAGAGCCCCCACAAACTTTGTTAGTTAATCATTCCTTCCACTTAAGCCAGGCACTAACTGTCCATCTTCTCTGCCCCTGAGCCCCTGAACATGGGGACAGCACGGGCTCCCCCAATTACTGGTGGCAGGAGAATAACCAGATGCTCCTTTATAGCCTCCAGGGCATGGCAGAAGAAAGTCGTTCCCAGCTCTCTCAAGCTCTTAACTGTTTAGTCTCAGGCCCACAGCTACTGACTCCTCCAAGGCAGTGGAACATGGTAGAGAGAGAGTTCCTGGTATAGAATCAGGAAGATATGAGTTCAAATTCCAACTCTGATCATCATTAAACCTCTGTGATTTATCTCTAAATCCTCAGCACTTCAGGAGCGCTTGGAGTATAGCTGGAATTTAATAAATAAATTTAATGAAATCACAGCTCTCCATCACTTCTTTAGAGCTTCCCTCAACCCCCACCTTTAAATATAGGGATAAGTGGGTGGCTCACTGCATAGAGAGCCAGCGTTAAAGAAGAGAGTTCCTGGGTTCAAATCTGGCCTCAGACATTTTCCAGCTATGCGACCCTGGACAAGTCACTTAACCCCCATTTCCTAGCCATTATTACTCTTCTGACTTGGAACCAATACACAGTCTTGATTCTAAAATGGAAAATACAGGTTTTTTAAAAAAAGATATCAATTAGCCATTTTTAAAGGGAAAAAAATCTAAAACTTATTTAAAAAAATGTTTCAAATCACTAATAATTAGAGAAATACAAATTCGAGCAATTCTAAGGTTCTACTTCATTCTCATCAACTTGATAATGGTAACAGAAAAGAGTGAAAAGATGACACAAATGCTGGAGGGGCTGCAGGAAAACAGGCACAATAATTCCCAGGTGGTAGAACTGAGGATTGTTCTTGTCATCTTAGAAAGCAATTGGGAATCACAGCCCCAACTCACTAAAATATGCATACGCTTTTCCCCTTCAAGTTTTCTATCATACGGATGCCCTGAAGGAATCAAAGAAAGAGGAGAAGGACCCGTAGTCTGAATGAGACTAATGAAACGGTCTTACTGTGGGGAAAGGCCTTGAACATCTTCTAAAGTACAGAACTGAGAAAGCGGCTGGCTCCTTGCTAATCGATCCTTTGCTTTGACATCCGAGCTCAGAGGACCAGGTAACCAGAGAACTCATTGTCCATGTGATGAAACATGCTCGAAGAGCTAATGAGCCTTGCCCAAAGGGCCCAGTGAGACTCGATCCCATGTCTTCCTGGCTTTGAAATCAGAACTCTCCCTTCTATGCCACACTACCTCTGAGGAGACGTGTACTACTAACCTAATGGGTTGTTGGGGGAGGAAGGCACATACTTTGTAAACCTTGAAAGAACTATGGAACTGTGAGCTATGGAAGCCCAGTGGTTTGACATCATGTTAGACTTCCCTCTACTTGAGAATAGAGTTGGAATTTCCAACAGCTCTGGGGAATAGGTAAGGATTTGGGAAGGCTTGGAAGTCAAGTGGAAAACGAAATATATACACCCCAATCCCAATACAGTAGGGGACTAGTCAGTGAAAGTCCAGCCCTTGGAGCATGGCCAATGTGCTTTACCTATCAGTGTTTTTGCCATCAATATGCTACATGGAGCTTTGAGCCTGCTTTCAGAAATGGGTGCTAGAAGGGCCCTTCCTCTCTCAGGGCAACTTCAGAGTGTGAGCAAGGATCCTCCAGTGGTTTCCTGTTAGCTTGCTGGAAGGTGGCAAGAAGCCAGGTTCCTCCTGCCTTCCCCAGTTCTATTGAGCCAGAACTGAATATATATACTAAGATAGTGAACAGAGAAAAGCACTCTCTTCCCTACTGGCTTCTGAGTGAGATGGAGGAGGAGGAAGAATTGCTGTGGGTCTCCATTGGAGCAGAGCCTTTGAGCTTTCTCTCCCACTTGCTCACCATGTGGCTAAGAACACATGGTGCCATTGTGTTTCTCTTTCAGTGTGTTTAGTCTTCCCTGATTTCAGATGAACGAGCATCAGAAACAGAAAGGGCCAGATGCCAATCCTGAGAGGTGAAAAAGCCACGAGAGGTTCAGTGACTGGGGTCCATGATAATCTTCCAGTAGTTACTTACAACTGTATGGAGCCATGTCTGAGGAGTGATCAACCCAGCAGGCAAGACACCATACCTATCTACAATGGGGCAAATAGGTCATTGATAATGCCACATCCAGATGCCAACCTAGAACCTCCTTATTTGAGTCCACTCTCCCCACTCTCATCAATAATGCCACATCCAGATGCCAACCTAGAACCTCCTTATTTGGGTCCACTCTCCCCACTCTCGTTGATAACGCCACATCCAGATGTCAACCTAGAACCTCCTTATTTGGGTCCACTCTCCCCACTCTCGTTGATAACGCCACATCCAGATGTCAACCTAGAACTCCTTATTTGGGTCCACTCTCCCCACTCTCATCAATAACACCACATCCAGATGCCAACCTAGAACCTCCTTATTTGGGTCCACTCTCCCCAAGGACCAAGTGGGCGAGTAGAGGAGAGAGCATGTCCCAGCTCTGGGGACTGTTTCTGTCCTTATTCTGTTTTCTTAGCAAATGTCCATTTGTAAAAGCCAATTGATGCTAATTGACTAATCAATATTGAGGAGAGAGCAACTGATCAAAATTCTATTGGGAAAGTAATCCCTCATGATCACGATGGGGGAGAAATATTCCACATGGAGTGCTTATAAGTGACATGACTAGAGAAAGTCCCCCAATTCCTCAGAATCACCCCTAGAACCTAAGGAGAAGATGTAGCCAGCTGCCCTTGAGGTACCCAACCTGCTCATCCAAATGTGGCTTGGGAGAGTGAGCCCAGGTCCTGACCTATATAAATATTATCACTGTATTTTATAGATGAGGAAACTAAGTCTGAGAAATTAAGTGAATTATGCAAGGTCATACAGTTAAAACATCAATCAATGAGTCCACAAGCATTTATTAAACGCCTACTATTTGTCAGACATTTCGATAAGCACTGGGAATGCAAAATAAAAGGGATACTCCCCTCTTTTAAGGATCTTGCACTCTCTCAGGGGAAACAAGAGCTATGCATGTGAGTGGCCAATGAGAGTCCAGTCCTGGGAGCACGTACAAGTCACTCCCTGGGGGATTGGCGCTTAGGATTTGGCCGGAGTCCCTGACCAGAGCCGTCCTTTAGGGAGGAGTTTCTCTTCCTTAAGCAGGTCTCAGAGAACAAGCCGGCTAGGCAAGTTCCCATCATGCCTGGGCAGCTGCTGGCTTCTCCATGGCCATCATCGGTGGCACCTTCTCAATCAACAAGGGAGCTTTTACAATGACAGCCTCGTAGATTTTAGATGTGGAAGGGACCTTCGAGGCCATCGGGCCGACCCTCTCATTTTGCTAGCTGAGACACCTGAAGCCAGAAAGGCTATCACACAGCTTCATCAGGGGCTAAACTGGGCCATGAACCTGTCTTCCGGCATCCAAGTGCAGGTCTCCATCCACTAAGCATCTACTGTGCGCTGTGGATACAGGGAAGAGGCAGGAGACGAGCCCCGGCCTTAAGGGGCTCACGTCCCCCTAGGTGAAGCGAGCAGCACCCAGACAGGCAAAACTGCCCCGTGACTTTCGGGACACTCCTATAAATCTGGAGTTGCAGAATAAATACGAGGGACTCGAATACCAGGAGGGTGGCCGGGGAGAACAGCAGCAGCTGGGCTCAGGAGGAATCAGGAAGGACTTCAGGAAGGCTCAGAATCTCCACGTTATCACTCTCTCTTCTCTCTTCCTTGCCTCCCTGTCCAATCGCTGCCAAGTCTCATCAATTCTGCCTCCCTGCTATCTCCGGCATCAGCTCCCTTATCTCTGTTCACAGAGCCGCTGCCCCAATTTCTGTCTTCATCGCTTCTGCCTCTGGTCTCTCCTCATCCTTCTCAGCTGTCAAAATAATGTTCCTAACGCGCAGGCTGCTTCCCTCCTGGAAAACCTGCTGTGGTTCCTTATTGCTTCTAGCTGAAAATGGAACCTCTCCTCAGGCTGGAATCTAAGGCTCTCCTTCACGTTGCTCTGCTTTCCAATGGAGTGGACCGCGTTGGCCTCATCCAGTCATCTCTCGTCTTCAGGCATTTCCCCCCGCCTAGGCAGGGCTCATCTCCAGGACCTCCCCAGCCCAGATCCTCTCCCTCACCTCGCTCAGGTGCTCGAACTGCCAGGAGGGGACGTCTCGGCTGACTCCCCCCTGCTTTGCTGAAGGCCATCTCTCTCCCCCTCCCAACGGTTCTTGGTTGGAAGCTCTCTTTCGTGCCCTCTGACCTTGTTCTGTTCTCATCTCTGCAGCCCTTCGGTGTAGACTCGCCTTGAGGGCAACGGCTCGCCTCATTTCTCCTCTTCGTACCCCAGTACCCGACCTCTGCGAACCATCATCTCTTACTATAATTATCCTTTTCTTACAATGTACCGCATGCAGGAGGCACTTGAGAAACGTTTCCCAAGTACAATTGATTGGAAATAACAGTCATGTTGGGTGACATTTATGAAGCACCTTCAAGTTCTCGGTGTTGTACATCTCTTAGATCATTCGAGGCTCTGTCCTGAAAGGAATCCTGCCATTTTACAAAGGAGGAAACTGAGGCTCAGACATTAAGGGGCTCCACAGCCTCCTGGTCCTTTCATGACGCCAGTGTGTGTTCTTGTTCTGACTCTTTGGAAGGACTCTTCCTCGGAGTGTACCCCAAGGCACCCTGAGCTGCTATTCTTCAAGGCCATTGCAGGATCTAAAAGGAAAAGGGAACAAGGACACCCGCTAGCCATGAGCAGAGCTGGCTAGCACTTATGGAGCATTTTTAGGTTGGCAAAGCAAAGCAGTTTACATATATCTCATTTGCTCCTCATGAAGACCCTGCAAAGGCTCTTATTATCCCCATTTTACAGATGAGGGAAATAGAAATTAAGGAACTTGCCCAAGGTCACACAGCTGGTAAATTTGAATTTGAACTCAGGTCTTCTGATTCCAGGCCCAGCGCTCCATCTTTGCTCACTCAAGTGCCCGAAGACCACAGATTTTGAGTGGATTGGGCTTTTTGGAGGCCAACTAGTTCAATACCCCCAAATTGTACAGATTATAAATTTAGAGCTAAGAGGGACCTCAGAGACTGTCTGGCTCATGCCTCTTACTTTATAGAGGTAAACTGAGGGCAGAGAAGTTAAGGTTAGGGAGGATTTGAACTCATTACCTTTGACTCCAAATGGGCACTCACCCTCCATTATTTGGAGATTTCCTATTAGAGGAAATCCTTCCACTCACTCTTTTCCCCATCTTGTAGGTGAAACCTAAAGTATATATATTTTATATTTTAAACCCTTAACTTCTGTGTATTGACTTATAGGTGGAAGAGTGGTAAGGGTGGGCCATGGGGGTCAAGTGACTTGCCCAGGGTCACATAGCTAGGACATGCCTGAGACCAGATTTGAACCTAGGACCTCCCGTCTCTAGGCCTGACTCTCAAACCACTGAGCTACCCAGCTGCCCCTAAAGTATATATTTTTTAAAAAAGAAAAAAGCCAACTCATGGGCATGTCGTCCCTCTGGTACACGCTCTACAGGTGTCCAGCTGCCACACTCTAGGTCTCCCGTCCCTCGTTTGATGAGAGCTCCCTTTCTGCGGCCGTTGCCCACCTCCCTCTGGCTCCTTCCCCTCCTGCTCCTCTCTGGGGCACACAAAGTCCCAAACATGGAAAGCTGTCATTGGCAGGAAAGTCTATTGTCTGAGCACCTGAAGGGGGTGTTGAGGTCCTCAGTCTGCGAAAGGGAAAAAAGAAGACAAGCTTGTTAAAGACAGCAAACAAAGCCATAGCAGGAGGCCGGCTCCCTCTGGCATGTAACCCAGTGAGGGAAATGAAGGGGTGCCCCTCCTCCCAACACACCTTCTTTCCACACCTGGAGAGCCCCAGCGTTCTTCTGAGGAGTCAAGTCCAGAGAAAACATCTTCTTCTTCCCCATCCTCTCAGCCCTCGGCCCTCTGAGGGAAAGGGGGAAGGAGAAAGCATTCCTTTTTTTTTTTTTTTTATGAAAACATTTAAATAATGAGAATAATGACCCCTCCTGTGCACGTAGCACTTTGAGGCTCCCAAAGCCCTTTCCTCATAGTTACCCAAAGACGTAGCTAATAAAAGGCCAAGCGTAGGATAAGAAAGTCTGCCTTGGACTCTCTGGACCTTCAAAGTGGACTCGACATACCTTCTAGCGCTAAGTCTCTGCCCTTACGATAAGCCAATCGGTTTCCTCACTTGTGAACAAGAGGGTTCTCGGGGTGTCTTTTCGCTCTAGAACTACACCTACAAAAACTGGGGTTTGGAAAGACCTGAGGGGTCGCTGGCTGGTCCGGTGGAAAGAGAGTAGAGTCCGAAAAACCTGAGGCTCTAGACGCCAATTAGCTGGGTGACCCTGGGCAAATCACTTTACCCTGTTTGCCTCAGTTTCCCCTTCTGTCAAACGAGCCATCCATCCACTCTAGTATCTTTCCCAAGAAAACCCTGGATGGGTTCATGAAGAGTCAGACACAACTGAAATGAGGGAAGGACAAAAAAGGTCTCTTCCAGCTCTCAAACGTGATTCCGGGACTGGACGAGGATTGGCTGCCCCCTTCCCTTACCGGTTTGTCTCCAGTCTGAGCCAAAGGGACGGCCATGGAGTCCGAAGCGGAAGCTGGGGAGGGGGCGGTGGGAGAGAGAAGAAGCGGACGGGATTAGAAGAATCGGGCATTTTTGTCCATGGAGGGAAGCGTGGGCTGCGGGCCGGGAGCCAGAAGGCACTGACATCACTACAATACTTGGAATGGTGCTGGCAGAAGTGGGCGGGAGCCCTGGGGGACTGGGGAGAGGTACCTGGACCAGGGGGAGCCCCCGGGGCGGGGCCCTCTCTGCCCCCCAAGATGGCTCCCAGGATCCTGAACTTGTGGCCGAGGCTGCTGTTTTCAGCCTTAGACGTCCTGAGGCTCACTGGCCAAAGCATCTGTGGGTCACCCGGGCCCCAGACCCCTGAGGACAGATCCTGCTGACCTTCATGGGACCAATCTCGGACGGAGAGAGTGTCCAGCCCTTGGGCCACACTCAGAGCCTGGACAACCACCGGGAATCTCCTCAGCAGGTGATAGTCGCCTCCCCACCATATTGACTCGTCCGACGAGGCCTGTATGAAAGGGTGATTCAGAACCAGGAGGGATGATGGGTAACTTTGGCTCGATGGGCCTTTATTTTCCTGCTTCTTGTTTTGGTTCAGCCCTGAGGCAGAGGATGAGAGCAGAAGATGGGCACGATAGAGGGGTGAGGCTCCCCCATGCCAGGATGAACGCTTCAGGCAGAACACCAGCCCTCCCTTATCAGCAGGATGCTTCTGGAGAACAACAGCTGGGAGATGGAGGCCTTGGCTCAAGCCCATCTTTTGTTCTCCTCCTCGCTGTGTAGGCCCAGGCCCGGCCTTGTGCATAGGTGGCAGAGGCAGCCGCCTACAGGGGCGACTTGAGGGGGCCCACAGGGGCCCCCTTGTCCACGGGAAGCCACACGCCTTCCACCCTACCGATGTCAGGAACTCCTCTTGGACTGAAGAATGGCTCTTTCCTAGGGGAATGCACCAACGCCTCTGGCAAGTGGGACCCATTCATTGGCCGGCCTTTGTGCCCTTTGCTCCCAGAATTATCTTGCACAGGAGAGCTGCTTTTCACATTTAGGAATTTAACGGAATTCCTTCCCCCCCCCCCCCATGATCTTCTTTTCCAATCATTGAGCATTGATTGAGCACTTACTATGGGCCTGAGCACTATTCCAGGCACTAGGTGGATAAGGACAAAAGTGAAACCCTCCAGTTTCAATGAAATAGAAACATATATATCTATAGATGTAAACATTTAATATATATTTTATATAACAAATTTATAGAGAGACTTATAAATATGTTTATATATCTTCAAATATTTACATATATTACACAGACGTGCAGAATAGATATAAATGAATACAATGTGTTTTTTAAAAATTCTTATCTTCTGTCTTAGAATCAATAGTGTGTATTGGTTCCAAGGCAGAAGAGCAGTCAGGGCTAGGCAATGGGGGTTAAGTGACTTGCCCAGGGTCATACAGCTAGGCCAGATTTGAACTCAGGTCTTCTTGGCTCCAGGCCCAGAGTTCTATCCCTTGTGCCATCTAACCATCTCCTAACTGGGCATTTTCACTGATTTTCCCCCATGTCTGGAATACTCTTCTTTGTCTCCACGTCCTGGCTTGGAAGCCTTCATGGTCTACCTTTCCCCTAGAGGTCATTCCACAGCTGGCCCTTCCTGCTAGCACCTTCCCTTCACTGATTAATTCTATTTGTGCCACAGAAGCGAGGAGTGAGCTCCTCGAGGCAAGGCCTGTTTCTTGTCTCTCTCTTTGTATCCCCAGCCCTGAGCAGGGTTCCTGGCTCGGAGAAGTGTTTAATTCGTGCTAACAGGCATGGCGAGGCTTAGCAGCCTCCGAGGAGTCTTCCACATCTGAGATTTTGTCATTCTGTAGTTCTGTGTGACTCACCCTTCTACAGGGCTTTAAGATTGGCCTCCTTGTGATTTCCACCCACTTCTCCTCATCTGGGGGCCAAGAGAAACAAGTCGAATTTCTCTTGTCGATGGCCAGCCTTTCCAGTGCGTAAAGACAGCCTCCATGCACCGCGGAGTCTTCTCTTGGCCCTTCTCTGCATGATGGCCAGCCTTCTCTCCCCATCCCAGAGAGCTTAGGAAGCTCCCTTGTCCAGTTTCACAACTTTCTTATCAAGGTTTGCATTCCCGAGCCAAGTAGACCCTCTCGAACTGGGCGGAGATCTGGAGGCTCCGGAGCCGTTGGAGGGTTCCATCTCCAAAGAAGGTCCCTCTGCCTTCCTTTGAAGACAATGTTGGCCAATGGCGAGCCTGCATGAGCTACTTCAGGGTGACCCACTTCCCTTGGGAATGCTGTGCCATGGAGCACACGGAAGGCTCCTACTGGACTGGAAGATGACTCGAGCTCCTCTCTCAGAAGTAGGGAAGTTTACTGTGATGAATGGGCACCTGTGTTGTCTGCCCCAAGAGCCATGCCCATAGGATGGAGACAAGTCAGGGAAGGCCTTTTAAGGTCAGGCTAAGGACCCTGGGCTTGATTCTTCAGGCAGACAATGGGGAGCTACTGAAGGTTTCTGATGTGATCTTATCAATATGTTGGGAAACCACTCTTCATGGCCCCTGTTGGGTTTTCTTGGCAAAGATCCTAGAGTGGTTGGCCATTTCCTTCTCCAACTCATTTTACAGTCGAGGAAACTGAGGCAAACAGGGTGAAGTGACTTGTCCAAGGTCACACACCTAATGGGCCATTTCCTTCTCCAGCTCCTTTTACAGCTGAGAAAACTGAGGCAAACAGGCTGAAGCGATTTGTCCAAGGTCACCCATGTTAGGAAGACATATCTAGAAATTGTATAGAAAAAAGGTGGGAAATTCAAGCATGCCACTGTCTTCTTTAAAAAGCTTTATTGACTCCCCATCATGCTTAGGATTAAATGCAAACTCCTGCTTGGTGTTTAAAACCCTCCTGTTCTCCCTCAGGTCTAGCTTTCCTCCATGATTGCCTTGTCCATAATGCCCTCCTTCTCACACTCTCTTCAAGGCTCAGCCAGGCTGTCTTCTCCTATAAGAGGCTCTTCCAGATTTCTCCACTTGTTGGCCCTCCCTGCTGGCTCCCCCTTCTACCCTAGAACATAAACTCCTCGAGTTCAAGGGCTGCTAGTTTTTACAGTTTTGTCTCTGCATCTTCCATGTAGCCTGGCTCTTGGTTTGTTGAGTTGATTTAAGCTGAGGGGAAGAGACCAGAGGCCAGAAAATGGCTAAATAGAATATTGAAAGATGACCGATGAGGAGGCAAGGAGGCCCAGAGCCAGGGGAATGGCAGTAGAGACGGGAGTGAGAGCGTGGAGACAGAACAGAGGAGGAGGGAACTGATAGGATACAAGAGAGCAGGAATTAAATAAGTCATCTTCGACATTCAGACTTCGTGGTAGCCCTTTCTTCCCCAACATTTCCATCTGCCTTGTTGATATTCCCGGAGGCTCCCTGGACCTCGTGGTCCCCTCGGTGACTTCACGGGCTCCCTCAATGACTACGTAGACTCCCTGAGCCCAGAGACCTTGTCCATCTTCTTTTGATACCTCCACTGGTTAGCGCAGTGCTTAGTGCCTAGCAATTGCCCAATGCATGTTTTTTCATTCATTCTTTCAAGCAACTCTCTAAGACTCTCAGTGGTGAAACAGTCGTCAGCCCGCATGGTTTCTAGGACTGGAGGGGGGACGGTCTCCCTGCTCTCTGCTGTGGTCAGCCCATATCTCCTATGTCCAGTTCTGGCTGTCACATTTAAGAAAGAAGCCAGTGGGCGTCGCGCTGAGGGGAACTTCATGTCATTTGATCTGTACATATTGGTCCAAGGAATCGGGGATGTCTAAGCTGGGGAAGAAAAGGGCTCTCATGTACCAAACTAGAGCTAGGGGCAGTTAGATGGCATGGTGGGCAGAGCGCCGGACCTGGAGTGAGGAAGACTCATCTTCCCGAGTTCAAATCTGGCCTGAGCTGCTTATTAACGGTATGACCCCGGCCGTCTCAGTTTCCTTATCTTTAAAATGAGCCAGAAAAGAAAACGGCAAACCACTCCAGTATATTTGCTGAGAAAACCAAGAAAACCCCCAATGGGGTCACCAAGAGCCGGACACGACTGACCAACTCTCAAAGGAGGGTTGTTCTCCTTGACCCTGCAGGGCAGAACTGGCAGCAGGTTGGAAGAGTCAGGGAGACAGCTAGGGCCAGTGTAAGGGTGGGGAGGAACTTCCTGATACCCAGAACTACCCAAAAGGGGAATGGGCTGCCTTGGCAGGCAGCAGATGACTCACCACCGGAGGTCATGGGAGAGGGGGCGAATGATCCACTTGCCAGGGATATTGGAGGCAGAGAGGTACGAGCCGGACTAGATGGACTATTAAATCCACGTCTACTTGGAGACTCTCTCTTCCTTATCATGATGTCAAAATGGATTCAAAGGAAGGCTAAAAATGGTCTCTGCTTTCAAGGAGCTCCCGTTCTAACGGGGGAGACGACACACATACAGTGGTGTGTGTGCGAGTTATGGATGGCCAGTGCTAAATGGGAAGCAACCTCAGAGAAAAGACACGCGTTGTTGGGGGACCCAGGAGAGGCCTCCTGCAGACGAAGGGCCTGGAGCTGAGTCGCCGGACTTATAAAGAAGGAGAAATACTGTTCTTTTTTCCTTATGGGCAATTAAAAAGGAGGAGGAGGAAGATTTCCTATGAACAGGAAGGCCAGCATCTAGAATCCGCAGCCCCTTTCTTCCTCTCTCAGTTCCCAGCCTCAATAAGGCTCCCTGACACTTTGGACAGGAACAGTGTTTAGCCCCTGGCCCTTGGAAATGCGGAGTCAGCATCCCCACCAATGGGGGCTTCCCACACAATGGCCACTCTTTCTCAAGCCCAGCTATGTTCCCCCAGACGACATTCTTCCTGTCCACACCAAATCCCAGCGGCTCTCTTCCCACCCCCACGCCAATCCCCCAGGGATCTCCCTGTGCGATCTGTGGAGCAATTCTCAGTGCTGCAGGGGACAGTGCTCAAAGATGCCCCATCCCTTCCCCTTGCTGACAATTAAAATGCAGACAATGGCAAACGGGGAGACCTACAGCCTTCATCCCTGCAAAGCAAATTGGGAAGTGTGTTTCCAACAGAAAAAAAGAACCCCCCCCAAAAAAACCAAAGAAAAGCAAAGTTTGTTTGGAAGCATCTTTCTCATAAAGGACTGGAGAAAGTCCATTTTGCTTAGTCCAGTCGCAGCCTAACAAAGGTCTGGATGGATCCCCTTTAGGACAAAATGCCTCTGCGCATCCCCATTCTTGGACAGAAGGCTAGTGGGACAGGGAAGGAGATGCTGGAAATGGACGTCCTCAGGGAAGGCGATTGGCCCCTGAGGGCAAAGTGTGATGGATGGATGGGAGTATGATGGATTGGATCCATTGGTTCAAATCGCAAAGAAGGCAGGTTTAGGGTTGATGTCTAGAGAAATAAAATCAAACAAACCCTAAAAACTTGGACACCATTGGAGTGTCCAAAAGGAGAATGGGCTACCTCGAGAAGCCATCCATTCCCCCCTGACCGAAGGGCTTAAAGCAGAAACTGGATGACCACTTGTTAAGGCGTTTCTGTGCTGGGCTAGACAATGGTTCTTTCTCTTACATCTAGTGATTTTGTTAGTCTCTGTTCAAATCCTTGATCCCATGAATCCTGATTCTGCCTTTAATTGCTTTGGTATCTTAGGCTAACCTCAATTTCCTTATCCATCAAATGGATGAAGTCCCCCCTGAGAGCCTTCCATCACTAAATAGATGATTCTATGAGCATAGGCTTTGAAGTTGGAGGATCTGGATTTGAGTCTCAGCTTTGTCACTTCTTTTTTGTTTGATCTTGGATAAGTTTATGTAGACCTCAGTTTCCCTATTTATTAGATGAGAGAATGGAACTCATTGGCTTTCAGAGATCCTCCTCCACACCCCATCTTTAGATTTATGAACCTAAAATGGTTCCCATTTGGCTAGTCCCCTTTAGCTTGCCAAAGCCACTTTTCCCTCTTAATCATCCTTTGAGGGAGAGAAGGTCAGGCTCTTCCCTCTATTGTACGGACAAGGTTTGCTAAAGTTTCCACAACTCCAAGGGGCCAAGGCAGGGGTTTGAACTCAGGTCTCTTGACGTATCTCTTGGGCTCTCTCCACTAGTCCAAACTTGCATGGTTACTTATGCCCTATTTCATGACCAATTACAGAGTACCAACACCTGTTTGGCTGTGGGGCATGAGCGTTTGGGAGAGTCAGCCATATGTGTCTAAGTCGGAACAAATATGGCTCCCTGGTTCTTGGTGGCCTGAAAGCCAGAGACCTCATTACTTAATTACTCTTGGTAAGAATAATGGAGCCATCAATGAAAGCTAGGACACGAAGCCAACCATTGCCACTCCAATGGTCCCCATTTTCATGTTTGGTTCGTATTGGTTTTGAAGCAGTGACAATAATTAATCTCCTACTGTTTATCCCTGAAGTAGCATGCACAGTTCTTGAAAGCAGAAACTGGTCTCACTTTTTTGTGAATGTGAGCTGTTGAAGGACAATGACAATTCTTCTAGAATGGCACTTCACCCAGAGCCTGATACACTATAAACTCTTAGGATCACTAATTCTTAATAGTGACCATTATTTCTTTATCAATGGCACATGTAAATCCCAGAAAAATTGCTCATTGGCTATAGGAGGTGGGTGGGAGGAGGGGAGGGAAAGAACATGATTCATGTAACCATGGGAAAATATTCTAAATGAATTAATTACATAAATAAACTAGAAAAATTATCATTATTAATAATAGCAAACACTTATTGATTTCTTTGAGGTTTTGAGGTGATTCGTGGATGTTATCTCTGCTGATCCTCACGATGGCTCTATGAAGTCAATGTTTATAGATGAGGAAACTGAAGCCAACAGAGGCTGAATGACTTGCCCAGGGTCACACAGCTAGTAAGTATCTGAGGTAAGATTTGAACTCATGTCTTTCTAACCCCAGGTTTATTACTTTTTCCAAACTTGGCTGCCTTAATTGATTGATATTAAGTACCCACCATATACTATGTGAGGTACCAGGGATTCAAAGACAAAGTAAAATTGTCTCTGCCCTCCAACAGCAGTGGTGTCTTGGATAGGGTGCTGGGTTCCAGTCCCACCTCAGACATTTGCCTAGTTGTGTGCTCCTGGACAAAACACTTCAGCCCTTTGGGACTCAGTGTCCTCATCTGTAAAATGAGGGAGTGGGACCTCTATGGTTCCTTTAAACTCTAAATTTCCCACCATTATGGGAAGATACAATATAGACAAAGGTTAAATACATCCTGTGCGATATAGTGAAGAGGGCTCAGGATTTGGAATCCAAGGTTCTGTATTCAAAACCTAGCTCTTCCTGTGCGATCTTGGGTAAGTCTCTTCCCTTCTTGGGGTCTTCAGTTGCTTCTCCTATAAAAATAGGGGTTTAGACTAGATCATCTCTGAGGTCCCTTCCCATTCTAAATCTGTAAGGTGCTTGGAGGAGGGAGGGAAGACCAGTTCTTGGGAGATCAGGAAAGCCTCCCTGGAAGAATGGGTACCTGTACTGAAATTTGAATAAAGTTCAGATTCTAAGAAGTAGAGAGGAAGAGGGAGAGCATTACACGCATGGGTCCAGGCTGGCAAAGGCAAGACAGACTGATGAATCTGTGGCACTCCTGGGTCCATCCGGCCTGGGTCAGAGAATGTATCAAAGATTGTCTGGGAAAAGTCTAGAAAGATAAGTAGGCATCAGATTGTGGAGGGCTGTCAACAACAGGAAGAAAAGAATATACTTTATACTGGAGGTCATAGGGAGCCAACGCAGTGACAAGGTGAGACTTCTGCCTTTGGAAGGTAGTTTGGCAGCTGTTCAGAGGATGGATTGGACAGGAGAGAGACTGGAGATTCAGTTCCAAAACTCATTGCGGTAATCAAGATGAGGGTTGCTGTGAGCCTGTACTAGGGTGATGGCCATCTGAGTGAGAAAAGAGGAGGGACAGATGTGGGAGATGGGAAATGAGAAACGAGATGTAAACAGGGATTGGAGATATGAGTGCGAGAGGGAAGTCAAGGATGATGCTGATGCTGCAAAGCTGGGTGACTTCAGGGAGGCTGGGGAGGTGGGGCTCTCAACAAAAAAAGGACAGGTTGGAAGAAGCGAGGCTTAAAAGAATGACTCCATGTTTCTACGAACCGAGGGCTAAACATCAGGGAATTCTTATTGGGTTTGGGAGGATCTTTGAATGCTTGTATTTTTTTTAACATCACTTTATAAAATGAATGGCCAGCTCTGAGTAGTAAAATAATTTGGCCCATCTCCAGAAAATTCATTCTGTGGAAATGATGAGAGGCAGCAAGAGGGAAGTGACTTCCATACCATACTCTAAAGTTAGCAAAGGGTTTTTACCTGTATTAGCTCACTTGGGACTCATGACAACCCTGTGAAGTAGGTACTACAGATGTCATCATGCCCATTTTACAGAAGCGGAAATTGAGGCTCAGAGAGGGGAAGTCACTGGACGATGACCATACAGTTAGAGATTGTGGGATTCAAACATGGATCTCCCTGGACTCCTTAGCCCGGCACGAGTCTTTTTCTTTCCCAAAGTTTCATTTTCCTCATCTGGAAAATAGGGTCTTCAATTATGCCTATCTCACAGGGTTTGGGGAGGGATAAAAGTAAAGAAAAGGATTTGCCAATCTCAAAATGCTATTGAAATATCAGCCGCTCTTCTTCTTTTTTTTCATGACAACAAAGACAATCTCTTACACTTCCATGGCCCTTTCCAGTGGATAAAGTCTTCTCATTATCTCTGGGTTTATGGAAAACCAGAGTAAAAGACTCGCCCCACTTTTTTGCCCGGCCGCAGATTGGTTCATCTAAAGAGAATACCGAAGGTTCTCTGAGAGAGCCTCTACCTGGAGGGAGTGAGAATGAACAAGGACATCCCGACTAAAGCGACCAAAAAGGGAGAAGTGTCTGGAGATCCGAGTCAAGAAAGAGGAAGCCTGGATCATCTTCCTGGCATAGCATCTAACTTTGTGGCTTTCACCATATGACTTAACTACTCCAAAGATGACTCATAAGGAAGGCATTTGGAAATTCTCAAATGCAATCTGCACTTTAAGAAAAAATATTATTATCACCGATGACTAATCCCTGACAAGCTCATAGTAAGAAAATAACTCAATGGGGTATTAAGGGAAAGTATTGATGGTGTCATTTAAAAAAATAATTATAGCATCGAACGATGAGATGGACAATAAGCAAAAGATGGGACGGCCCAGAGAGCAGATCTGAAGGAGGCTTGCGATATAAATTTGCTTCTCAAACAATTAATGCTTTCTATTTCCATCAATTTTTATTATAGCTGAGTCACAGGTAATAGATCTGGCTCTAAATCTTGGAAAGTTAATTAAAACCACTGAGACAGAACAGAAGGAAATCTCAAGGGGGAAGCTGGGTGGCTCAGGGAATGGAGAGCTAGGCTTAGAGATGGGAGGTCCTGGGTTCAAATTTGACCTCAGCCACTTCTTAGCAAGTCACTTGACCCCCATTGCCTACCCTTACCACTCTTCTGCCTTAGAACCAATACACAGTATTGATTCTAAGACAGAAGGTGAGGGTTTAAAAAATTTCTTTTAATAAAATAAAAAAATAAAAGAAATCTCTAATTATGGTCCTTTCTTGTCTCATCTGAGTTATCCATCCTCTTCTCCCACAAACCTAATCCAGACAAAAACTTTGCTGACCCAGGCCCAAGCCATGTTTTACTTTGCCAATCAACTCCTAACTTCCTTCCTAGCTGAGGGTATTTTAATGAGTCAAATCAACAAGCAGAATGAAGTGCCTACTATGAGCTGAAGAAGGAAATGACCAACCAATCCAGTGTCTTTGCCAAGAAAAGTCCAAATGGGGTCATGTAGAATCAACACAACTGAAACCTGCTGAATGACAACAACAGCATGTATGTTGGAGGCACCCTTCTAAGGGCCGGGAATGCAAAGGAAGACAAAACCAGTCCGTGTCCTCAGGGAGCTTACAGTCTAAGGGGAGAGACGATCGCAAACAAAATCTAGGAAGGAAATATAGGCTGGGTATGGAGTCAGGTTTACAATGGGCCAATGGACAACTCAGTTCCCAAATGGTAGGGCCATTCCCACCCAAAGGGCAATTTTCAGCAGATGAAATTCACCCCAGTCTGGGGGTTCGATCCCAACGGTAGGTTTTAGTTTCAGTTTACTTTGAGAGTCCAATGCAGACCCAGCCTGGGGATAGAGGAGGCTGATTCCAGAATTTACCTACCATTCTTGGGGGGTCTCAAATCTGCAATGGAAATGAATGAATGAATTTTCTAAGCCAAACTTGTCCACATTAAAAGTTGAGTTAATTTTCTAAGCCAAGCTTGTCCACATTAAAAAAAAAAGAAGAAGAAGAAGAAATATCTAAAAAATGGATATTTCTCAACTCCTGGTCACTTGGAAGTCAAAGACATTCTGAAGTCTGGGGACAGGATCAGTCTACAAAGAACTACATTCAGGCAATATGGCAGCCAAGTTGCTCAATGGATAGAATACCAGCCCTGGAGTTAAGAAAGACCTGGTTCAAAATAATTATAGCTGTGTGAAACTCACTTAAACCTGTTTACCTCAGTTTTCCTCATCTGTAAAATAAACTGGAGAAGAAAATAGCAAACCACTCCAGTATCTTTGCCAGCAAAACCCCAGATGGTGTTATAATGAGTTGGACATGACTGATAAATAACAAAATAGAGGTAATAAAGAGCACCTATCTCCCAGGGCTGTGGCGAGGATGCAAAAGGCTTTGCAAACCTCAGATTGTGGGGCAGTTATATTGTTATTGTCATTTTTAGAAAGCCAAGAGAAAAAATTAGAGTGCAATCTGGGAATCTACCTGTCTGCCTGGAATCAGAGAGCCAGGTTTCAGAGCTAGACAGCGGGGAGAAAGTGCTGGGATTTTGGAATCAACCAGGATCTCGATTCTCATATTTTGGATACTTACAAAGCTTTTCTGACTCCAGGCAAGTTCCTGGACCTATCTTAAAACACCAATAATTTGTCAAAAGGGGAACTAGTGAGCTCCTATGGTATTCAGGAGGATTAGATAAGACAAGCTCTAGTGAAGTCAGTTTTCCTTCCTTCCTTCCTTCCTTCCTTCCTTCCTTCCTTCCTTCCTTCCTTCCTTTTCTTCTTCTTCTTCTTCTTCTCCTCCTCCTCCTCCTCTTCCTCCTTCTCCTCCTCCTCCTCATTCTTCTTCTTGTTCTTTTTTTTTTTTATTTTCCAGTAAGCATTATGTAAATATCAGTTATTATTATCCTGTTTCAGCCTCTGAACTAGCTCAGTGACCCTGGGCAAGTCATTTAGTCTTAATCTTTGATTTCCTCTTTGTAAAATTTGGGTGACTGTACTTGTCTCATGCACTTCTCCCAGAGCTTGGAGGGAAAGTGCTTTGGAAAACCCTTCAAAGTTACAGAAAAAGTGAACCCTTGTTTTGATGACTACCAACATGGCTGCTGCTCTCACTGTCACTATGTGGAATTTGGGCCCTTACCTAGTATTTGGATTTGAACTTTTTCAAGCCAAATTTAGGAGAAAAAAAGTCATTGAGTATAGGTAAATGGAAGAGGTTAATGAGGACACAAACAACTACATTTTGGCAGAATGTCTGTGATGTGATTCTTTCTTAGCTTGTCTTGAAGGAGAGAAGCCTGAAGTGCTTTGAGGAATCTCTTTCCTCTCTGTCTCTGTCTGTCTGTCTGTCTCTCTCCCTCTCTCTGTGTCTCTGTGTCTCCATTTCTCTTCCCTCCTCCCTCTGTCCTTTCTCTCTTCTCTCCTTTCCTGCCCTCTCTCACTCTGTCTCTCATCTTTCTCTTTTCCTCTTCTCTTTCTCTGCTTGTGGTTTCCCTTTCTCTCTTTTCTCTCTCCTCTGCTTCTATCATGTCTCTCCCTTTTCTCTCCATCTTCTCTCCTTTCTTCTCTCTCTCTCTCTCTCTCTCTCTCTCTCTCTTTTTGTCTCTGACTATCTCTCTGTATATAGTATACAGAATTGGGGTGATATAGTTTTTTCTAGCTTTGGCTGAGTTCCAAAAGCTGTTAGGGGTTTGGAATCTTGAGGAAGGGCAGTTGGCTGGATCTTCCGTGGAGGGAGGTTGTCAGTCAGCCAAGCTGCCTTGATTACCTAGCTTTAATATTGAAATTTAGCCTAGCTTTGACATATTTACTTAAGAAATTATTATTTTAGATAAACCCTTTATATCTTCCTTTCCTAATACCATCCCTGGGCCTTCCCTCCCTTACCTTATATGTCTGTGGAGTTAATAAGGAGAGTAATTATAGAGGAGTTAAATCTGTGAAGGGTTACCTAATTGACAGCATTAGTTATAGTTAGTCAGTCATCATTTATTCCCTTTAGATAGCAATAGCACTTAGTAAAGCTGAGTTTAAAGGCAGGTCCTTACTCAGACTCCATCTTTGCTTCCCTTCCCCCACCTGAGGTTCCTGAGACAACTGATAGGGCTTTCCTTTGATCCACTTTCCTAACAAACATCCTTCAAAGAAAATAAACCCTTTTGTGTTTCAACAGCCCTATTAGTATAATTTGTCTGTTAGTTATCAAGAGGGAAGAAGAGGGAAAAAAACTCTGGGCTTAGAGGGAAGCTGGGCATCCATCTTGAAGGAAGGTGTTACTTCAAAACAAGTCCCTTCCTGTGAAATTAACTAAAGCCTGTTTGTTAATTTCAGTCTAGTCTATTTCCCTCAGCGTGTGTTTGAGTCTAAGTCCCAGTCTGTAAGCCTGCTGTGTTTGTCTGTTTAGTTTAATTTCTCTTCTCCCTGAAGATCTCTGTTTCCCTTCTGTGTTATACTCCTGACTTCAGTCCTATTATACCCTGAATCTCCTTTAATCCCAGCCTACCTGTAACCAAGATTACCCACTTAGCAAGTCTCCAACATCCTCCTTTCAAATTCCCTTATACCACACCTTTCCTCAAAATTTCCACATAACACTCTGCATCTTTGTCTCTGTCTCTATCTCTGTCTGTCTCTCTCTCCCTCTTCTCTCTGTCTTTCTGTCTCTCTCTGTCTCTGTCTCTCTCCCAATGACAGCTGGTTCATTGTTCCATCCTTCAATGTAACTGTAAATTGCAAAAACATAGCAAAACAAGCAAAAAACAATAGATTCTGGTTTCCCCAAACCCCAAGTCACTAGTGTAAGCTGAATGAAGCCATCGCATTGTGGAGAAAATGTGCGTGTTTAGGCAAATTGCCAGTTTAAGAGGAGCCAGCAGGCAATAAAGCTGGCAGAAAATCCTATATGGTATCACAAAAGACAGAAGGACCTGATTAAGGAGGTGATTATTTTTGTTTGTTTTGTTTTTTAACCCTCACCTTCAGTCTTGGAGTCAGTACTGTGTATTGGCTCCAAGGCAGAAGAGTGGTAAGGGTAGGCAAGTCAAGTGACTCGCCCAGGGTCACACAGCTAGGAAGTGTCTGAGGCCAAATTTGAACCCAGGACTTCCCGTCTCTAGGCCTGACTCTCAATCCACTGAGCTACCCAGCTTCCCCCAAGAGGTGATTATTTCCTATAGACTGCCCTGGTGGAATGACGCCTGGATTTTTGTTCTCCGTTTGGGGTCACATTTTAGGAAGCAGTGGCTTTCCAGAGAAGGGCGCCCGGGGTGGGGAAGGGTCCTGAGACCTTGCCATATTAGGGCCGGCTGAAGGACCTAGGGAGATCTACCCTGGAGAAATAGCCTTCTGCGGGCAGGGCTGTCACACAGAAGAAGGAAGCAATGGATGGATGTTGCTGAGAGGCGGATGGAGGCTTGACTTTAGGAAAAACTTCCCCAGCCTGAGCAAACCGTGAGCTCCTCTTTGTCTCCAAAGGGCAACCCAGCACTTTTAGATTCCGTGGAAGAAACAGAAACTCCGAGACACTCAGTGGCTTAGTATCCCCCCCCCCCCCAGGAAGCAGCCCCTCAGGCCACAGAGCTCTGGAGACTGTGGACAGATGGGGAAGGGAGGAAAAGAGGAGACCCCAAATCGGGTCTTTCCCCGCTTCCATTCGCAAGAAGGAAAGGAGGGAATTGACTTGCTGTTGATTTCTTGTTTTACCCAATTCCTGTCGGTAGCCAGGGACCAGCTGCTGTGGATTCTTCTGAGTGACACAGCTCCGTGACTTCAGCAGCCCCTTCATCTGGACCCCCGGGGGCAGAGCCTCGTGGACCAGCCCTGCGGATGAAAATAGCAAAAGGATGGGGGAGCTGGTCCGGGACTTCTTGGGGGCTCTGAGGCAGATCCGAGTTTGTCTTGCACCTTCCGCAGTTTGAACAAAAAGGAAAAAAAAATCCACCCCAATGTGTTCTTGTGTTGCCTTTACCTTTACACGGAACATTTTTAATGAGGCCAATGAGCGTCTCTGAGTGCCAATGTTTTTCTTCTGTAAAATGAGTGCGTGGAACTAGATGATTTCTAAGGGGGGGGGGGGAGGGGGCGCATCTAGCTCCAACGTTTGGAGTCTCCGAGTAAATGACAGTAACGTTCTGCCCTCGGAATCCAAATACTTTTGGAATGAACCCCAAATTCACTTCTTTTCCCCCACTTCCATTCGCACCTTCTGTGCACTTGTTGATTTGTTCTGTTTGCAGCCAGACACAATTAAGCCAAAATAAGTTATTCGTTATTCTTGATTGCATAGAAATTATATAAACTATAGTTGCATTTCTATGGGCCAAATTAGAGAGCGTCATTGAAATTAGCATAAGTCTATAGGAAAACCATTAAGAGACTTCAAAGCCAAACTCTGGTAATAATGGTATTTACTTACCCAAATTTAATCGTATTCATCCAGCAATCAACAGGAAACCCAGCCTGCTCTAAGCTAACAACGAAAACCCCACAAAGCCTCACAATACAAGTTAAAACCTTTGTAACCCAATAATACAGAAAAACATTCTTTCTCTCCCTTCCCTCTCTCCTTCTCTCTGTTCCTTCCTTTCTACCTTCCTTCCTTCTCGTTTGTTCCCTTCTGTTCCCTTTTTACTTTATTCTTCTTTTTACTTCTTTTTTACTTCTTACTTCTCCTCCTCCTGCTATTGCTGCTGCTGCTT
>NC_058131.1:706220366-706235574 GCF_016433145.1 Gracilinanus agilis
CTTCTTCTTCTTCTTCTTCTTCTTCTTCTTCTTCTTCTTCTTCTTCTTCTTCTTCTTCTTCTTCTTCTTCTTCTTCTTCTTCTTCTTCTTCTCTCTCTCCTTTCTCACTATCTCTCCCTCTTCACTTTTTATGTTTCTGTATCTCCTTCTCCTCTATCTCCTCTGTGTCTATTGTTTCTCTTTCTGTCTCTGGCCACCTCTCTCTCTCTCTCTCTCTCTCTCTCTCTCTCTCTCTCTCTCTCTCTCTCTCTCCCTTTCTCTGTCTCTATCTTTGTCTCTGTCTCTCCCTCCCTCCTCTCTCCTCTTCTCCATCTGTCTTCCTCTCTCCTTCAGTCTCCCTCTCACTTTCTGCCTCCCTCTCTTTATCTATATCAAAGGCATGATTAAATTTTAATCCCTACCAGAGTTGGGCTGGCCCCACCTTGTCTAGAACAAACTTCTAATCTCTGACTGCCATCAAACAAAGTCTAATGGTCCTAGGAGCAGTTATCTACAAGTCTGTGTTAGCCTTGTGGGGAGTAGCCTGAGATGGGTATTCTTTGGTAGTTATAGTTCTGGGATATGCAAACTCCTACCGATGACCTACACTCGTGCAATTTGTCAGATAGCTCCAAACCACTGTTCCTGCAGAGAAACATTAAGTGTACAGTTCCCACTGACATGAGGGCAAAGGATCAAATTAGCCAGAGATAAACCAAACAAAAATGTGTGATTTGGAAGAGGATAAGGGTAGGGTCAGTGCACCTGGCGAGTAAAGACAGCTCAAAGTGTGGCTGACCCCAAGTCATTAATGTGGGCCAGTAGCTAGGGAAGCATAAAAGTGTCATAACCACTAGGCCATCTTCCCACTAGACAACAAGAGTTGTCCCACAAGACTATTAGGATAACATTCTCAGGAAAGGGCGTTATGACTATAGAGGTCAATCCAATCCAGTCCAGTAAGCATTTATCAAGTGGCAAATGCTAAGGATACGATGACAAAATGAAAAAAAGAAAACTAATCTTCAAGGAGCTTATGTTCTACTGTGGAGCATGGGGGTAGGATCGAATCTGTAAAAAGCTAAGGAAATACAAGAGATAGGAGATAGCATTAACTACTGGTGGGGAGAGGGGCCAGTTAGGAAAGGATTCCTTTGGAGGTGAGCCTTGAAGGGAGCTTTAGGATGCAAAGAGGTGTGAGAGGAGGGAATGCATTCTAGGCATGGGGGATATAGACACTGGGTAAAGGCTTGGGGGTCCAATCTGGGCAAGAGCAAGTAGGCCAATTTGCCTGGGATCCTCCCCACCAAGTAAGATAATATGAAATCAGTGAGGAGAGAGAATCTGCCCCAAGACCATGAAGGGGTTTAGAGGTGAGGATGAAGTCTTTATAGTTTGTCCTGGATGTGAGAAGGAAACATGGAAGCTTTTGAGCAAGGGAGTAGCATGGTCAGACCAGTGCTTTAGAAAAATGATCTTGGTAACTATGGGTAATGGATTGGAGGGAGGAGAGCCAGGATGTCAGGGAACCAGGAGGTTCTTGAAATAGTCCAGTGGAGAGGTAATGAAGGCCTGGACTAAGGTAAAGACTATGTAAATGGGGGGAAAAGGTTAAATCGAGAGCTAGTGCAGAGGCAAAATAGATATGACTGCTGGGATTTGGGTGGTTTGGGAGAATTAAGGATGACTCTGAGGGTTTGAATCTGGATGACTGGCAAGACTAAGGGGCTCTCAAAGGAAATAGCAAAAGTCAAATTTAGGGGGGGACACTGAATTCAGAATGAAAGAAATTTGGAAAAGTTAAGGGACCAAGTTTACTCAGAGTAGATGAGTAAAGGTGGAGTGATGACTTAAATAATCCCTGTTTTCAAACTTACGAATTCTTCTTAAACCAGGAGGTGACTGACTAGGTTAGAGACTAGGGCAGAGAAATGGGAGCTGGAAGGGATCTTCACTTGTCTGGTCCTTCTGGATCTGCTCCTGCAGCATGGAGGGTATAAGCCAGCCAGAGAGAGAGAGATGAATTTCCTAAAGGAGGATTCTTAAATGTCGGAGTAGCTTACCAAGAGATGTCTTTCTTTTTGAGGGGCAACAGTGAGCGTAGAATAAGAATTGGCCTTGACCGTGACCAGAGGAAAAAAAATCACTTAACCACTCTGAGACTTGGTTTTCTTCACCTGTAAAATGGGACTCATAACACTCAAAACCTCTACCTCAAAAGGTAGATGTGCAAAAAACCCTTTGCTGACTTTAAGATAGGGCAGCTAGGTGGTGCAGCGCAGAGAGCACCAAACCTGGAGTCAGGAACACTTGATTTCAAATCCAGTCTCAGACACTTCCTAGCTGGGTGACTCTGGGCAAGTCACTTAACCTTGTCTGCCTCAGTTTCCTCATCTGCAAAACGAGCTGAAGAAGGAAATGGCAAACCACTCCAGTATCCTTGCCAAGAAAACTCCAAATGGAGTCATGAAGAGGCAGACATGACTAAAAAGTCCAACAATAAATCTTAAGATGCTCTGGAGATGTGGGCATATTTTTTTCTCCGGTGGTGACAAGAGACTCTCTTTCTGTGTATTACCTTAAAGGTGATCGACTCTACCTAACCCTCAGAGAATAGGAGACACCCAGAAACTAATGTTTCTCACCTCTCCTCAGTTCCTGGCATGCAACAAACTTGTCCAGACACCCAAGAAAGAAGGGAGCCTTTCTCTTTCCTCTCGGGCATCCTCCATTTGGTAATGTATTCATTCAATAAGGATTTAGTAAGTGTCTTCTAAGTTCTAGGCACTGTGCTAGGAGCTGGGGATACAAAGACAAACCAAAAACTGTCTTTGTCTTCAAGGAATTTACATTTTACTTATGGGGGTAGTTGGTGGAGGGGTGGATAAGGAAAGGTGGATAAAGAAAGGCCAATAAGGAGATTCAAAATATGTACAAAACAAAACACAAAACACTACTAGGGGAGAGGGATGAGGCCCTAAATTCAGGTAACCAAGAGGCCTGGAGAAATGTCTTCTCCCTGCCATATTGAGTGGGCTCTTGTGGATGTTTTATAAAAGGACACAGACTTGGTTCCATGGGATGAGAAGGCATGGAGGGATGGCCCCACTGGAGGGGAGAGCCCACATCATCGACATCAGACTTATCCATGAATTAAAAATCATATAAAAAGGGTCCTCTGCTGTTTCCTAGGCAGCCACCCACCTTGTCTTCTTCCAGTGTCCATCTGGTATACGTGCTCTAACCATGCTCCCTCCCTACTCCAACCACTCTGAGGTTGACGACTGGAACAGGCTGGTATGACGTCTCAGGACATCTTTAAGACGAATCAAGGGGCTCCCAGAAATTAGAGAAATCAGAGCCGGAAGATTCTTTAGGATGCGTTTGTCCAGTCCCTCTCATTTGACAGGTCAGAGAACTCTGGCTCTGGGAGTCGATCCAGTCTTAGATTCTTAGAGGAACTGATGGTAGCAGATGGCACTAGAGGTGGGCTTCGGGTGGCCTTGAGATGCCATGATTTTGGTCCGTGGAAGCAGAAAGGGGAAATTCATGTCGATTTTCCTTCTCTCTAGAAAGAATGGTCTCTGTAGCCCGAGTAAGGTTAACCCATGCTGTTGTTTGAGTCATTATATTTAAAAACAAACTTTATAATTTCAAGAGGCTGGAAGTGGCCAAGTCCCTGGGGTGTTTCTGATTGTGTACCTACAAGGCTGTTGATTGAAATTGCTGTATTAGCCAGGAGTGGCCACATACCAGCGCCCAACTCCTGAACGGAACCACACTTCAGGCAGACGCACATTCTAGCTAATTGAGCTCATACAAATGGGAACCCGGCCTCAGAGACAGGATTGTTATGAACTCCAGGAGCTGTCGATGCCAATGGCAAATTTCCCAGTCCCAAAGGCCCAGCCTCTCTTCCCCCTAAACCCTCCATAGGCATGGAGGAGCTGTCTGTGTGTCCCCCTCACACACCAGAGCTGGCAAAACAAAGATGGTGGCGAGAGTGCCTAGGGATGGGATGGGGAGGCAGATGCAGCTATGGATGAAATGCCTTGCTGGGACGTTAAAGCCCTTTCCTTAGATCCTCCTCCGATTTTATAGATAAGGAAACTGAGGCTTCAGTAGGTCAGATGAACTGCCCACGGTCACACTGCTTGGACATGTCAGGGCCTGGATTAGAACTCATTTCCTTCAGTCTGAGGCCTGGAGTCCTTCCATGCCACCCTGCTTGGCATAAGAAACATGTATAAATAGTTTCTGTCTTGGAGGCTTAAAACCTCACCCCTTTTCCTCAACATCCCCGATCTCTGCAGCTGCAGGCTTGCTTCCTTCCCAAAGTAACAGAATCTCTTTCTTTTTCCTCCTTCCACAGCTGATCTCCCCTCTTACTCCAGCCAATGGGAGGACTTTCACAGACACTGGCTTCTCTCTTGCCTTCTCTGCTAGAGGTTATCGTGAATCAGATTCAGCCCTTGGACCCAATGAATGGGACATGTGTGAAGCACGTGGTCAGCACCCCCAGCACCCTCATCGACCACATCTTCGGATCTCTCCAAGAAGAGATGGCATCGTTGTTGGCTGATCATGATGCCACACCAACACCTTCTGTGTATTTTGTATATGCTCATGGAAGGGAAAACCTAATCCCAGACTAGGTCTAATGAGGTGCTAAATCCCCTGTAAAAATATAACCGGGCCTAGTAATCCTTTTATGAGATGTCCACAATTTAGTTCCTGAGCCAAAAAGGGAGCCTCCCGAGCGGATGAAAAATGACAACAACCAGTAAGAGTGAGTATTCATTGAATCTAGGAGAAAGACTCAGGAGAGACCCACAGAACCCTCAGGGAGGTGGGAGGAGGACAGCTACAGGAAGCCATGCGAAGGGGAGAAAGAGGAGTGGAAGGTGACAACCACAAAACAAGAAGCCAGGACTTGGGGAGCAAGGCTGCTTGGGAAGATCTGGGGAGAGACATGACTGTATTGCTGAACCCCATCTCTCTCCAGATTACAGACCCCAAAGCAGTCATTATGTATGTGATTTCCCTGTCTGAGCTCTTTCACAGGAGACTGATGTCTGGGATAAGTTTCTTTACTAGATTTTGTTTATTTTATTTATATTTCTTTTGTATAAATAGTAGTAACCACTGGCAATTGGGGTTTTCTTTATCGGGAATCCAATTGGAGGAAACAACTGAACGGAGAATCATTCTCAAGGAAGAGACAGAGCTAAATCCCATTGAGGTGTTTCCCCAAAAGCCATTTCTGGCTGGGAGGTTCTCCTATACTGGAGAAACCCATTTAGGCAGAGTCAGGACTAGGGAAAGGGGCCAAAGGAAGTGATTGAACAGCTTTGCTCCCTTTCACCACTCCGATATCCGTATTTGTAGAAGTTGCCTTTCCCTATAGAATGGAAGTTCCTCAGGGGCAGGAATTGTCTAATTTTTGTCTTTGAATCTCCAACATCCAGCACACAAAGTGATCACTTAACAAATACTCATTCATGGATCGATTGTGGGAGGGATGAAAGAACAGGACCAGGACTAGAAGCAAGGGACAGGGCCATTTAATGGGTAACGCAGGCAAGGGAGCTTTGCTCAGTCAGATCACTTAAAGGGTCTTATTGTGTATCCTTGTTGGATATACTTTCCCTGTTATTGCTAAGTCAATCTCCTTTGACTGTTGAATGACTTACAAGTCACCATCGTTCCAATATTGAATCTAAACGACCTGGGAACCAGCCTGAGTCAGGTCCCGTCCAGAACAATGGACTTCACCAAAGGGTTCCACAGAACAGAAGAGGTTAAGAAGTCCTGTCCCAAGCCCTGTAATCCCAGAAAAAGAGAATGGCGGTCCTTGTTTAAGTAGGATGGGAAGAGCGCTAAGGAGGCTGCTGTGGGCTTCTCTTGGCCATGAGCAGAAGCAGACAACAGTGGGTAGCACCTCAGGACTTACTAGCCTTGTACCAAGAGTCTAAATAAAACAGCCACACCAACACTAAGTAGGGCGAAATTCTGGAGATCCCTGAGATCTATTGAGTCTGAGAAGCTGAGAGGGTCAACAGATGACACAGGTGGTCAGCAAAACAACTTTCAGGATGAGAAGAATGATGATGATGAAGCTCTGAGCAATGGCAGCTCTTCCAGTGAACTGGAAAGAATTGGAGTCCAGGCCCCCATAAGCTAGATCCCATCTCCTGGGATACCAAGCCCCAAAAGAAGACTTCCTTTGCCTGTTACTGCATTTACCAAGATTTTCTTTGCACAATCTTATTAAGCTTATGTCTAGCCCCTGCCTACTTTTCACTAATGTGGGTAACAGGTCAGATCCAAATGGTCTTTTCTTAAAAGTCCTCATTCTCCTCGACTTCTCTGCAACTTTTGACACTTCCGATCCTTTCTCCTTGATATTCTCCTTGCTCTAGGTTTTCAGAATCTCTCTCTCTCCCAGTTTTCCTCCCACCTATCTGACTACTCATTCTATGTCTCCTAGGCTGGATCTTCTTCCAGATCCACACCTTCTAACTCTCTGGGTCCTTCGGGACTCTGTCTTGGGTTCCATTCTCATACCCCCTGTACTACTTTACTTGGTGTGCCCATCAGCTCTCATAGATTGAATTACCATCTCTGTGCTAATGATTCTAGATCTACCTTTCTTGTCCCCATCTCTAGGCAAATCTCCAATCTCTCATCCTCTAGCAGCCTTTCAGACTTCTTGAGCTAGATGTCCAGTAGACATCATACACTCAGTATGTTCAAAACAGAATTCATTATCTTTTCCCCAAAACTCTCCCCACCCTATCCCACCTTTCCTTTTACCAGAGAAGGCAACACCATCTTCCCAGTCCCTCAGACTCACAAATTAGGAGGAACCCTAGATTCCTCACTATCACTCACCATACCCCACCTTATCCAAGCTGTTGTCAAGGCCTATTGATTTCTCCTTTGCTACATCTCTCAAATAACCCTCTTCTCTCCCCACTCTAATGCAGGCTCTAATTTTCTAGGTTCTAATATAGATTCCTGTTTGGTATTAAATCCCTTCACAACTTTGTTTCAGTCTTTTTCAGGTTTTAAAAACATTTTTATTTTATAGATTTAATTAAGACATACACAATATATTTTTATTAAAATATAATTACTTATTTTATTGTAGCTTTTGCTTATATATCACTTTTACTCATCCCTATATTCTTGCTCCTCTCCCTCCCAGAAAGCCATATCTTTTAACAAAGAATTTTTAAAAAGAAGAAGAGAGGAAATTCAGTTCAATCACAAGGATCTAAATTACATCGTGTTCTATACTTATGTACCCTAACCTCCACAAAGGGATGGGGAAAGAGTCGTCTCTTCTCTGGTGCCAAGCTTGGTCTTTATAATTTAGCAACATCCAGTTTCTGTTGTCTTTTGGTTGGTTGGTTTATCCAGGAACATTGTTGCAGTCATCGCGTGTGCTGTTTTCCTGGTTCTGCTGACTTCATCTGCATCAGTTCACATGAGTCTTTCCATGCTTCTCTGGATTCATTGTACTGAGAGCACAGCAATATTCCCTTGCATTCATGTACCATGATTTCTGAGTGATTCCTCATTCCACGGGTATCTATTTTGTTCCAGTTCTTTACTGCCACCAAAAGAGTTGTTGTGAATATTTTTGGTATTAATCAAACTTCTTTTTTTGGTCAATGATTTCCTTCAGGGTAGCACTAGAGTCTCTAGGCCAAAAGATACCAAAATCTGCTGGAGAAAGTGACACTTCTCAACCCAGTCTTAAAATACGCGGCCCCTCTTTACATGCTCTGCCTTTCAGGCCGCCTGACCTTCTCGCTGTTACGCCTTGCATGTAAGCTCCCTGAAGGCTGGGGCTGTTTCACTTCGTCTTTCTATCTCCAAAGCCTAGAACATGGGGGGGGGGGGGCGCTGAATGGATGCTTGAGACATAAAAGCAGAATGCAATAAAATGAACCCTGCCTTTAAAGAATGCACGTTCCATCAGAGGGGGGAATAGTAACATTTACAAAGAAAAGCAAAGAGAGGTTAAGTTTGAGGAGGAAGAGGACAGTAATGATTAGGGGAAGCAATAAGGACCTGATGGGAAATAGCACCTGAGATGAGCCTCGAAGGAAAATGAGAATTCTAGGGGCTGAGAGGAGGGCATTTGTGTATGTATATACATACACACACACACACACACACACACACACACATATATCATATATATGTATATATCATAGATTTATTATTATTTTATTATATTTATTTTGTTTTATTACATTAACATATATATACATACATACACATATCATATATATGTATTATCATTGATTTATTATTATTTTATTATATTTGTTTTATTATATTAACATATATATACATACACACATATATCATATATATGTATTATCATAGATTTATTATTATTTTATTATATTTATTTGTTTTATTATATTAACATATTATATATACATATATACACACATATATCATATATTTATTATTTTATTATATTTTGTTTTATTATATTAACATATGTTATACATATGCAAACATATATCATATATGTATATATCATAGATTTATTATTATTTATGATTATATTTTTATTTTATTTTATTATATTAACATATATTTAATATATATATATTCCAGGCATGGGGAACAGCCTGTGCAAATGTGGAAGATGGAATGCAGAGTGTGGGGGCAAATAATCAGGTGGGTTTGACTGGAGTTAAGAATGTCTAAGGTAAATTGTGTGAATTCATTTGGAAAATTGGGATGGAATCAGGCTCTGAAAGGTTTCAAATAGCAAGTTGGGGGGCTTGGCTCTTCCCATAAAAGCCATAGAAAGCCAATAAATAATTCTCTAAGCAAAGTCATCATCCTCTTTTTTTTTTTTTTTTTAACCCTCACCTTCCGTCTTGGAGTCAATACTATGTATTAGCTCCAAGGCAGAAGAGTGGTAAGGGTAGGCAATGGGGGTCAAGTGACTTGTCCAGGGTCACACAGCTGGGAAGTGTCTGAGGCCAGATTTGGACCCAGGACTTCCCATCTCTAGGCCTGGCTCTCAATTCACTGGGCTACTCAGCTGCCCTCCACTGTCCTCTTTTAGATGATAAAAGCCATTTCCTAGTGCTTAAATGAAAGGAAAATGCAAAGATTTCATTAAAATTGTATTTTTGACATGCTATATTTTTACAAATGTGCATCCTTCAACTAACGCCTGGGTTGATGGTCTCTTTTCAATCAGTAGTAATACATGACCTAGTCATTGGATTATGGATCCAGAGTGGTGGTAGACCTCAGAGCTCACCTAATGCCCCTACCCCCACTTTAGAGAGGAGGAAACTGGAGAATAAATAAGTAGTAAGTAAACTTCAAAGACAGGACTTGAACTCGGGGCCTTGGACTCTAGGCCCAATCTTCTATCAATACTCACCCCATTCCAATCTATCTTTTAAAAAAGGAGTGGCATCGAGTAATCCCTCGGTTTGACACGAGCTGCCTTTTTTTGGTAAGGTGGCAAAATCATCCACCGTATCCATTTTCAACGGGATAATAGCGGCTCTTCCCAAACATTCTCTGCCATTTCCCGGTTGTGAAACTAGGAGGAAAGACTGTTATTTCATTATAGCTGTCAGGGAGGTACAATGCTGCTGTCAATAACCATTTCTGCATGCTCTCTCTCCTGCTTTTTGCTGAAACCTTGCCAGATTTTCCCTTTCCTCATTTGAATTAGCCGCATGGGCGAAACCCTCTCGATTGCAAGGGAGCGAGGGAAGCTTGACTTACAATGCCTCCATGATTAGACTACATTAAATAACTGCGAGGGGGCAGAGAAGTATGACTTGACTTCTCTGTCTGCCTTCAAATAAGTCTCTGGGTCGACCCCAGATTAAACTACAGCTAAAACTGCTGTTTTAACAGACAAGAAGCTGGAGAAGAGGGGCTGCCTAAGGAACGCCAAGAAAACATCCTGGAACATATTTCTTCATTCATTCAACAAGCATTTATTTTTTCAGGCCTCCTTATTTCTTGTTTTGTGGCAGGTGCTAGTTAAAGAAAGGTCAAAAGGAAAAAAACAACCTGTTGTTAAGGAGTCTGCATTCTGGGAGGGGGGAATAAAACGGAGACCCCCACCCTTACCAGTGAAGGCCTCGTGGTGGTGGTGGTGGGGCCCAGGAATGATCCCCCTGGAGACTTCAGGCAGGACTCCTGGAAGAGGCAGCCCTTAGACTAGGGACTGGAAGAAGCTAGGAATCCGAAGAGGAGACGTGTAAGGCAGGGCCTGGAGATTTCCTTCTGCCTGTCCCATGTATGAGTATCAGTAAAATGGGGGATATTATTTGCTGTTTTGGGGTACCCAGAAGGGAGGATCCGCTTTTTTTTCAGCTCCGAAACAGTTTTGCCCACCAGACTAAAGGCTTTGATGTTTCACTCAGCAGCCACTGAGAGGTACCGAGTCAATAATTAAGGATGCTCTCTTTCCGGGTTGTCGATGAATCCGTGATCTCGTCACTGTGGACGTTCCCTGAAATGATGGCAATCACCGCCTCTTCTTCGCTGCCGGCACACTACGTGTAAGGTGTCCATGCTCCCCTGTAAGGCTTGGGGACCCAGCATGGCAAGGACACCTGTAGAACAGGCTGGCCATTCCACTGGTTAGCTCCAATCCTTGCCACTCAATCAGCCCATCTTCTTTTTCAGGAAATCCTTTCCTCCATCTCTAATGTTCCTCGGTTAAAATGTTGCTTGGTTAGCCCCAAAGACAAGCTTCTTGAGAGCAGGGATTCTTGCTTCAGGTTTGGGGTCTCCGTCCTTGCAGGGAAACTCCTTTTCAGTTCTCCACGATTTGCAGCCACATGGTATCATGGGTAAAAAAAGGGCAGAGATGGCTAAGGGTGGGAGAGCCCCATGTCAATAAAATACAATAAGCAACACAGGAAGCCAGGGGCCAGGGAAGTAGCAGTGAGAAGGGCTGGATGGGGCAAGGGAGAACTGCGGGGTGACACGGGAGAAACAATGCTGGAAGGCCAGGCTGGGGAAGTGGGCTGGGAAAGAAGCATCTTCAGCCTGGCGTCTCCCTACAAGGTGCACGCCCAACTCTGGGCCTCAATTCCAGGGAAAGAACTGAAATGGCCTGCATTTATTACCCTGACGCAATGTCGGAGAGTCCATCTAATGGGCCATCTTGGCAAGTCCCTCTGTAGGGCACAGAAGCCTCTGTGGCTTTCTCTAGAGCTCCTTCAGTCCATTTGTCATGGTACTGTCCCTAGCTCCCTCTACATAGTAGGGTCAAAAGAGGAGTTTTAGATTGGATTGAATGAATTTCATTCTCTCCTGGACACAGGCACGAAAGCCCACCCCTATTCATAGAAGGAGGCAGAATGGAAGAGTGGAAAGAATACTGCTGTAGAGTCAGAAGATCTGGGTTCAAATTCCACATGGAACTCGGATCCCCTTTCTGGGTCTTAGTTAATATAGTAAACGAAGGGGAGTAGACAGTCTCTGAAATCCCTTCCTAGACAGGTCTCATCTAGGGTTCACAGCCTTCCTCTGAAGAGCCAGTCCCCTAATTCACGGAGCATGGACTTCCTGATCATTTCTGCTCCTTGTCACCCCAACTCTGGAGTCTCCAGGATTGATGAGCCTGGACTTTGCCCTTGGGACCTCAGGCTTGCTTTTCACTTTGTCCCCCATTTTCCACCTGTCCGTCTTGGAGGACATGGCATGCCTTGCTTGCTGCTCTCTGTATGTCTGGTGTATAGCACAATATCTAGAACCTAGATTGGATAAAAGCTTTTCCATTCATTCATTCATTCATTCATTCATTCATTCATTCGTTTGTTCATTCATTCGTTCTTTCCTTCCTTCGTTCATTCATTCCACTGACACCTCTGGCAACCCTGAAGACCCTGGAGAGTGCCCTCGGGAGAGAAGGCAGCCTGCGTTTTCCAACGTCGGAACCTGGAGATGAAATAGGAGAGGGCCCTTTTCCCGATCCCGGGGGCAGGGACTGCTCGGCCCCTTGGGCTCTGCATCCCCAGCCCCTGTCTTGCACGGGGCAGGAATTTCAGGAAGCTTGGCCGCTGTCGAAGGCAGCTAGCTTTATTCGGTTCGCCCAAAGGCACCCTGGCCTCTTTCTACTTTTGCAGAAAAGTCTGGAAAACCTCAGAGTTGGCCTCCTTCCGAGAAAGGGCTCCCGAGAGGCCAGACCTGGTCACCGTGCCCATTCGCTGCCCGGGGAGCCCTGCTCCCACCACCGGACACACGGGCAGACGTGCTGCCCGCCCTCCCTGCTTTAAGATGCCCTACAGAGAGCAAGAGGCAGCCTCCGTCCCAGTCCCGGCTCGATGGCAAACGGCCCGAAAAGCCTGTGCAGGCTTGAGGCAGTTTCCCCAAGAACCTGCTCAGACATTGGAACGGTCAGGATTTCGCCCGTGGAATCACCCTCATTTCCTCTCTCGGATTTCCAAACATTCCAAGAGACTCGTCCAACCTCTCCCTCTCTCAGCCATACCCCAGGAATCCTCCTCTGTGTCGGGGCGGCGGGTCCCTCTCCCCTTCCCCAATGGCGGTCCTCATCTTGCTGGCCCTTGGGGTTTAAGCCCACGCCTCCCTCCCCACGGGGCAGCGGCATCCCGCATCCTCGGAGGCCCAGCATCCCTCCAGGCCGGGGCTCTCATCTCCGCCCCCAGTCCCACCCGGCTCTCCCTCGCAGCAGCCGCAGCCGCAGCCGCAGCCGCAGCCAGAGTGTGTGGCTGTTCTTCCGCGTCCCGCGGGCGCCCAGCTCACCCTCCCCTGGGTGCTTGCTCCGCCTGCCCGGGCTCCGACTCCTGGAGCCTGGCGAGGCGGCATCGCGCCGCCCCCTCTCCCAGAGCCCCCTCCCGGAGCTGTGGCCGCCCGGGCTTGCAGGCGAGGCCGCTGCCCCCGCGGGGAGCAGCCGCCCACGTGTGCGCACAGGAGTGAAGGCCGAGCAGGCGCGCAGACTGCGCTCGCGACCCGGCTGCCTTCCTCTCCACCCCTGCGGGGGCGTCGGGGTCCGGGGCCCCGGGCCGTAACCCGAGCCCCCTCATTGTGTGCACCCGACTGCATTTGCATAGCCTGCCTCGGGCTCCCGGCGGGGCTCCCGGCTGGCCATGAGGCTCGGGGTCCCGCCTGGGGCACCGTCGAGCCCGTGGACAGCCTGGGGACTTCGGCCCAGCCACTCGCAGAGTAGCAGGAGCTTGGCGGGACGTGCGGTAAGCTAAGCGCTCCTTTTTCTTTACGGCCCTTTGCCAGGACTGCGTAAGGGCTCTCTTATAGACCTGGGGAAGTCGGAGGGTGTGGGGGCCGCCCGGGACTGCTCCCTGCCTTTGGGTCTCTTTCCCAATGGAGAGAAAGAGCGCTCCCCGGGCAGAGCTCGAAACTCGCCCTCAGTTGGCATCCTCTTCCTCGCCTTCAAAGGGACAGGAAGGATGGAGACAGCGCCTCTGCCCGGACACGGGGCCGCCGGGAGGGCAGCGAGCCCCGCCAGGCCCGACGGGGCTCCAGGCCTCCCAACCTCGGCCCGTACGCGCCCTGGGGAGCGAGGCCATCTCCCCGGGACTTGGTGCGTGCAGGTGAGCCTCAGAACCGCCTGCAGCGCTACGCTCCCTCCACTGCGTGGCGCCCCGGCCTCCCGGGTCCCAGCCCTCGGGGGGCTGCGGAGCTCCGAGGCGCTCGGGGATGATGGTAGAGAGGGCACGGCTTCCCCGTGGAAATGTAGTCCGTCAGGGAAATGGGAGGGAGCTCACGGTGGCTCCCAGGACCCCAGACTGGAGGGCCCCAGGAGGGAAGCCCGGCGCAGTCGGGAGCTGCGGGTCCTGTGGCTCCGGATGGGATTGTGTGGTTTAAGAGGGGCGGGCGGGGAAGGGGGGGGGGGGAGGGCGTCTTGTCTGGAGGGCCAAGTGAGGTGCCACCTACCCAGGCTGAGGGGCGAGGCGGGAGACCGTGGTCTGCCCCCGGCGCTCACTCCCCTGGACCTCCTGTCAGTCCCGGGAGATCCTGTTTGGCCCGCCATAGGTGGGCCACGGCATGCCTTCGGGGAGCGGGAGGTCTAAAACTGAGTCCCTCGGGTCGGCCACCTTCAGTCCGTGCCGTCCCGTCCACGCGGCTCGGGAAGGAGAGTCTAGCAAAGGTGCCGAGGTGGGACCCTGGCTCGCACGGGGTGGAGGCTGTGGATGGATAGGCGTACCCGTAAAGCCAGAAAAGGACAACAAGGTGGGGGGGTGGGGTGAGGAACGTTTCTAAAATTGTTTTTGGAACGAAACAGAAAGGTTTCCATCTGGGTCAGTTTCTGAAGTCTCAAAGGAAACTCGCCGGGTGTAATTGAAGGGGTGAAACCGGAGTTAGGAGACTTGGCGGGCTACATTATCACCCCGAGCTGTGCATCCGGGGGCCCAGACCTGCGGTCTCTTTAGCTCGGGAGGGAGACAGGATTTTTCCCCTCCGAAAGCGAGTGCGTGCCTGTGTGAGCGCGCGTGGAAGATTGTGTGTGGGTGGGTGCGCGTGTATGTACCTGGGAGGGGGGTGATGAGGGCTAGTCTGTGGAGGGTTTCAATGTGCCTTTGGTGGGCTGACGGTCCACTGTCGTGGGCCCTGGGAGCTCGCACTGTCGGTGGCGGATCGGGGTGAGTGCGGGGAGAAGAGGGGCTCGTGGTGGTCGCAGCGGCGGCGGCGGCTTGGGAGCCCGCCTTTCCGAGGAGGCGGCGAGCTCCGAGAGAGCGCAGGGATGCGAGCTGTCTGACTCCAGGGAGGTTGTGGGAGTAAGGTGTGGGAGTGGGTCGGGAGAACCTGGAGGCGTGGGATTGTGTGTAGTGTGTGTAGCGGAAGTGTGTGTATGCGTGTGTGTGTGTGTGTGTGTGTGCGTGTGTGCGCTCCCGCGCGCGCGCGCGCCATGGGGCCGGGGTGCTGTCCAAGCCGCCATCTGGACATCCACCCCCACGCAGCCGACCGCCCAGATGTCCTGGGCAGGGAGCCCGCCAGCCGCAGCCGCCCGTCCGAGCCCCTGGCGCCCCCCCCCAAGCCCGCGGCGCCCCCAGTCCCCCAACCCTCTTGGAGAGCCTGGCCCCAGGCCGCCGGGCCCCGCCGCGGCCCGGGTAAGCTCACGCGGGGGGCAGGTAAGGCCGGGGCCACCGCCCCTGCCCGCCCGGCACTTTGCGGTTTCGCGCTGCCCCGAAAGTGAGTAGGGGCTGGCCCGGCGGCCGCGTTTCGGCGG
>NC_058131.1:706254863-706269788 GCF_016433145.1 Gracilinanus agilis
GCCGAGCCCGAAGAGGGGGGTCGAAGCGCGGCGGCGGCGCAGCGGGGGGCGGCGGCGGGGGCAACGGGTCCAGGCAGCTGATCCGCAACGTGCCGTAGAGCACCTTGAGCACGCCGTACATGCCCGGGTGGTCGTGCAGCGGGATGGATGTGCCACTCTTGAGCAGGAACACGCCCAGGCTGAACTCGGCGGTCTCGCAGATATGCATGTATGTGACGGGCGGCAGGTGCGAAGGCGGCGGCGGCGGCGGCGAAGGCCCGGGCAGCGTGGCGCAGCGCCGCGGCCTGATGTTCAGGTCCTCGGCGCGGAGCTGGCTCAGCAGCTGCTGGAGCTGCTGCAGGTTGTCTGGGAATCCTGCCTCGGGCGCTCCGCCGCTGCCACCATTGCCCCGGCGGAAGGTCAAACGCGCCTGCCGGGCGATGCGCTGGATCAGCGTGGCCATGTTGTCCCGCGGCATGCCGCCGCCGCCCGGGCCCGCCAGCCGCCCGAGCCGTCGCCGCCTCCGCCGCAGCCGCTTCCGGACCGCAACGGCCTCAACGGCTCCCACGCTCGCGCTGCGCAGACGCAGGCGCACGTGCTCCGGGGCCCCCGGACTGCTGTAGGGGAGGGGCGAGTGGTATACCAGAGTACGAGCTGGCCGCTAGAGCCGAGTCTTTCCCTTCGCCCCCGTTACCCCATTCATGCCGCCTAGGGCCAGCGGCGAACTCGGACCAACCCCGGACGCGGGGACCTGCCCCGCGACTTTGCGACGCCTGCCGGGACTTGTAGTCCTCCGCTACCCACCCCTCTCCCAAGCAGGGACATGGAGGGGAGGCCGCTGAGCGCTCGGTCCTCTGGCTGGTCCGCTTCTTTCCGGGGTGGGGGTGGGGTGTGACTACAACTCCCGGCGTGCCCGCGCGTCCCCCGACAGACACGCACTTCCGGCGGGAGGCCGCAGGAACCGGCGCGGGGGTGGCCGGGAAAGGGAAAGGGTCGGGAGTAGAATGACCTCCGGACGCTGGCTACCTGTGGAAAGGGACTGCCTGCAGTCTCTGGGTCTCAGCCCCAAGAAGCTTCTTGGCCAGGGAGAGGGAAGAACCACAAGCCCAGGGACGCGCCCTGTCATTTCGGGTCTTACTGACCTCCCCCCAAGTTCTGAAAAGTCGACCCTTCGTTTGTTTGAACAGTCATTGGACGGTGTCAGCTCCTCTGGAGAAGACCTCACGGGCCGATTGCCCGCGTCCGCCCGAGGGCACGGAGCAGGAGCATCTTGCTCTCAGCGAGCTCCCTCTCTCGTTTGGGTACCTGCTGAATGCCAGACCCCGCGCCCAGGGAGAGAGGTTTCGAGGCTTGGGGCAGGGGTAGATGGAAAGCCACTCCACCGTGGTCTTGGGGAAGGACAGAGAGGGCGAGGGGAAGGAATGAAGAGGAACACTAGACTTGTGACTTGGCAGGATTTCAGACCCTCAAGTGCTGGGTACTGGCCTTTTTCAGTCAAAGGACCTGGCCTGGGTGACCTTGCATCAGTCACCTTCCTTTCTTGGAGACTTAAGTTTCTCTTGTAGTTGGGGGATGGGGGCAGATAGATGGGTCAGTGAATTGAGAGACCAGGTCCTGGATTCAAATATGGCCTCCTACACTTCCTTCATGCATGACTCTGGGAAAGTCATTTAATCTCTATTGCCTATCCCTTACCACTCTTCTGCCTTACAACCAATCAATTGGAAGATGAAAGATTAGGGTTTAAAAAAAATATAAAGTGGACTTAATTATCTCTGAGGTTCTTAACTGCCCTCAGCTTTACAATCCAAAGTTAGTACATTCCACTGCCCTAACAACTTTTTTTTTTCCCACCTCTTCATCATTCCTCCTCTAAGCCTCCCTTCTCCCAGATTTAGTAGCTGTGTCCTAAAGCTGGAGAGTTTCTTCTAAGTCAACAAGATTGAGGCCCAGAAAGAAGAAATGACTTATACAGGTCACCACAATTAGGGCATGAAACAGAACTTGGATTCTAGTCTTCTTATTTTGTTGCCACCAAACCCTACCATCTTTATTAGAGAACAGTAGATTTGATGATCATTCTGAATTCTGACCTAGATTTGTGATCAAAGGCAAATGGGGGGAGAGTACAGTATGTCTGGAACAGACAAACTAACAGCTCCTTACAAAGGTCAAACCCATGACCTCATTAATCCTGGGCCATTGTCAAAATGAGGCACTCTTCCACTAGTTTTCTTCCATTAATATGGTTGCTTGGTTATTCATAGTAATGTGAGCACTGTTGGCCAGCTATAGCCCTAACTCCATTTCAATTTAAAGTAACATTCTTTGAGTTTACAGGGCCCCCATGCTAGGGCCTAAGGGTGGGGTGAGGAGGGAAATTGGGTATATAAAGATGAGTGAACATCCTTCCCCCCAAGGATGTTACCATCTAATAGAGTTGTTAAAACACACACATAACTAATCTGATGTAGGAAGATAAGAGGAGGTCTGAAACAGGTATAAAGTTATAAGAAAATCCAGAAGAACCAGGAAGAGATTACTTCTGCTAGGGGGGAGAAGATGGTGTGGAAGTTGCTGGACCTTGAAGGTTGAGAAGAGTTTCAAGAGGTAGTAGGGGAAGGGGTTGAAGTTTCCTTTCTAGCTGTACATGGGAGGAAGTGTTTTGAGAAGCTCAAAATGATTTTGATTTCAGAAAAACCTGGGAAGACTTATGTGAACTGAGCATTGTCAGATCATTGTACACAGTAATTGCAATATTGTATGATGGTTAACTCTGAATGACTTGGCTCTTCTCAGTAATATAATGACTTAAGACAATTCCAAAGGGTTTATGATGAAAAATGCTATCCACCTCCAGGAGTCTGAATGAAAACTGAAGCATACTTTTTAAACTATTGGGTTTCTTGTCTTTTCTTTCTTTTTTTTTCTGGTGTGTGTTCTTTTTTTTTTTTTTTTTTTTTTTTTTTATTTTTTTTTTATTTTAAACCCTTAACTTCTGTGTATTGACTTATAGGTGGAAGATTGGCAAGGGTAGGCGATGGGGGTCAAGTGACTTGCCCAGGGTCACACAGCTGGGAAGTGTCTGAGGCCAGATTTGAACCTAGGACCTCCTGTCTCTAGGCCTGGCTCTCAATCCATTGAGCTACCCAACTGCCCCTGGTGTGTGTTCTTTTGCAACATAGGCAGTTTGGAAATGTTTTGTATGACTGCACATGGATAATCTATATCAAAATGCTTTCTTAAGAAGAGAGAAAGGGAGAAGTCTTGGTACTCAAAAATTATTTTTAAAAAGTTAAAAATAGTTTTTACATGTGATTGAGAAAAATTAAAAACATTCTTTTAAAAATTTGTTTGAGAAATGTTAATTAGTATTGAGGCAGGAGAGACCAGATCAGAATTGTCAAATCACAAAGTGCTGAAAGGCAAAAAAAGAGTGTTAGGGTGGTCTAGGGGCCAGGTGCTGGGGATTAAGGAAGAGGTCCTTGGAAAACAGTGAGAGTGGTAAGGGTGGAGGCCTTCAGAGACCAAAGAGAGGGAATGAGTCAGGTGTTTGAAATTGTCATTTTTTTTTTTTTTTTTTAAGGATGGAGAGATGGATTGCTAATGAGGAGAGCAGCAGGATTTAGGGGATACTTTCTTTGGAGTTAGTTGAGTAGATATACCTTTTTTTTTTTTTTTCTTTTTAAATCCTTACCTTCCATCTTGGAGTTAATACTATGTATTGGCTCTAAGGCAGAAGAGTGGTAAGGGCTAGGCCATGAGGGTTAAATGACTTGCCCAGGGTCACACAGCTAGGAAGTTTCTGAGGCCAGATTTGAACCTAGGACCTCCGATCTCTAGGCTTGGCTCTCAATCCACTGAGCCATCCAGCTGCCCCATAGGTATATCTTTTGAATACCTTAAGAGTCCTCTACTTCATCTCTTGCCTTTCTAGTTGATTTGGGAAGATATAGAAGTCACATCCCCTGACAACAGATGTGCCTATCAGTAATAAACCAAACCTGAAAAATGCAGATTCATGACCCAAATCACTTTGGAGGAGATGCTTTTAAAAAGTGTGTTGATGCGCAGGTTCACTTTCTTTTTCTTTTTTAAAAATCCTTATTTTTCTGTCTTGGAATATCAGGTCTAAGAAAAGGGACAAGGGCTAGGCAATGTTGGTTAAGTGATTTGTCCAGGATCATATAGCTAAGAAGTAGTCAAATTAAGATTTGAACCCAGGTCTTCCCATTGCTGAGCCTGGCTCTCAATCCACTCGGCCACTTCACTGCCCGTCAGGCTCTCTTTAAATAATGCTTCATATAATCAACATGCTACTGGAAAGTTGCTGGTGAGGGCAGTCATGTTTTCATTACAATGGCATGTATTAGTTCCCCAAAGCCCCAAGATGACAAATCCCTTTACAACAGGAATACTTTTATAAAGGAAAAAGAATAACCTCCTCACCTGTTTTACCTGTTTAGAAATATGTTTTTAAAATTCATTTGAGCAGACATTGTCACCTTTGCACAGTCTGCCAATACCCTGAGCTGAAAGATGGGAGAGGAATGGAAACTGTTCCTGCTCTCAAGCAGCTTCTTTTTTCTTATTCTCATAAGATGGGAAGGTGTTTTGGGCAGGGCATTATGAGAATACATGTATGGCCCAGATCAAATTGCTTACTTTCTTGAGTGAGGGGAGAGAGAGAAATGGCTTGGATTTTATAATTTTGGAAAACATGTAGAAAATTATTTTTACATGTAATTGGGAAAATAAAATATCTTCAAATGAAAAAAAGGGCCTTCTCACAGATTAAAAACCTCAAAGCCACTGCCAGTGAATGATGTGCTTAAATAATAGTCTTGGGGGGGCAGCTGGGTAGCTCAGTGGATTGAGAGTCAGGGCTAGAGATGGGAGGTCCTAAATTCAAATCTAACCTCAGACACTTCCCAGCTGTGTGACCCTGGGCAAGTCACTTGACCCCCATTGCCAACCCTTGCCACTCTTCCATCTATGAGCCAATACATAGAACATAGAAGTTAAGGGTTTAAAAAAAAAAAGATACTAAAAATAATAGTCTTGCTTTGTAATGGATTTTGGCTTTTCATTTGCTCCAAAGAAACATTCGTTTGCAGTGCCCTATTCCTGAAGCCAAACTCTTCAGGTTATCTAGAAAATAATATGAGACACTTTTTATCTACCTCATGTGGGCCCCGAGGTCTCTTCCTCCATGATCCTTCATGAATAATTACTGACTATGTCAGGCTACAGAATGTGTGAAAAGTTTTCATAGTGAAGCAGGAGGGGCCACTTCCCTGGGGGCTGCTCCTAACACATCCCCAGGGAAACAGCATCTGGATCTCACAGGGGCTTCTTCCATCCACGTCTCGCTGGGAGTGGGCTTATAAAACTACTGACCTATGTTCAGCTACTACTGAGTGGGAGGGAGCACCAGAAATGCTCGGGGAAGGGGAGGAAGGAGGCCTGGAAAGGACTAGTAGAATTGTGAAAACAACGTAGGGGAGAGGAGAATAGACAGCTGTGAGCTCTTCCCTCTGAAGGCTTTCATTCCTATAAACTATATTTATTCCCCTGCATTTTCTATTTCACAAGCTGACAGTTATATGGTGATAGGTAATACTGATAGAAATTAATCCCACCTCCCACCCACACTTAAGTATTACATTTAGCAGTGGGGGAAGCACATTGAGGAATGAGAAAAGCTGAGATTTTCTTCTAGTTGCTTAATTATCCAGGAACTGGGGAGGCCTGGAATAGCCCCCTGCCTACATCTCTGTTCTCACCTCCACCTACTCTCTTCTGTTCTCTTCATTCTTCTCCAGATTACCGTCTAGCTTCTTTCTTCCTTCATCCTTTTACCCAGGCCCTGCCTTAGCTGTATAGGGACCGATTCTCCTCTTTTTACCAGACAAGCTGAGAACTTGTTCAAATCCTTTCTTAAAATTCATTTGATCTAGCAGGCTCTACTAGGAATGCTGAGTCCTCCATAAACTAACATTAGAAATAGATTGACTTTCATGAATTCTCATCAACACGTGAGATTTTTTTTTTTCTGGTTTTCCTACCTTTACAGTACTTGGGAATCCTCATGTGCCAAGTCCCAGTGAGCTTTGTTCTGATGAACTTTTTTAAAATAATGGAATGGAATATAAAGAGGCAGAACCTTTTTTTAAAAAAAAAATGCTAATTTATAATCAAGTCTTACAATAATGTCATGTTTACAAAAAGCCTTCCACCCGAACATTTTCATGTTTAAGGGATATTATATGATTATCATGGTGGACTGCAGATTAAGTTTTTAGGAGGCAAAGCTACCACAGATCAAGAAAAGACCCAGGCTCTATTTTTAGCTCTGCCTCTAACTGCCAACTTGGGCAAATAATTTTCTTGTGCTTCAATTTCTTCATGTAAATTTGATTAATCAGTAAGGACCCTTCAGGTCTAAAGAGAAGATACCAGTATCTTTATTCTTCCAGAGAAGCTCCTTTTTCAGGATCCCAAAGATGCCATCTCTCCATAGTCCAAGATAGAGATTTTAGGACATCATGTGGATAATTTAGATAAAAAAGAGCCCAGATAATTCAAAAGTAAGTGGCTTCCCTCCGTTTCTTTTTATGTCCACATGCTGATCCTCTTAAACAATTATTACATTGACTTTTTTCAGCAACGAGTTACTTTAGGTTAAGGATGAGTCAAGAGTGATGTGACAGCCCCCCAAAAGCTAAACTGACCTCAGCTAAACAGGACAATCCCTTTGTTGCCACCTGGACTATTCTATGGCTATATCTTGTGGGTCTATGTATGAATATACCTGCTTATATACATGTCTCCTCTACTGGAATGTTTCTGCTTTTTCTTTCTATCTCCAGCACTTAGCCCTTTGCCTGGCCTATAGTAAATGTTGAATAAATGTTTATCGATTGATTGAAAGTAGTTTGGAGTGTCATTTTGGAAAGGACCAAGCACCCTAGAACATATCCAGAGAGAACATCAGTGGAGGGCAATAGAGATGTTGGACTAGAGAACATCTCGTAATGGGACATGGAGGCATGCCCTTCCCACCTCCATGTAGATTAACTATTTCCAGGCATTTGAAAAACTTATCCTGTGGAAGAGGGATTCCTTTTATTTTGCTTGGGTTCTGAAAACAAAATTTGGAGCAGTGGCTGCTGGTTGCAGACAAGCACATTTTGACTTGATATGAGAAAAGACTTGCCAGCAAAACAATGCCAAACTAATGAAATGAATTGCTTTGGGAAGTAGTAATTTGGCCTTCCCTGGAGGTAAATCTTAAGCCAAGGCTAGTTGGATACTTATTATATTCCTCTTCAGGTATGGGTTAGATGAAATGACTTCTGGAGCCTCTTCCATGTCTGATTTGAATTTTGTGAAATATATTGATTTATAAGCTATTATAAATTCAGTAAGCTCAAAAATAAGGATCAGATTTGACGCAGCAAAAAATACAATGATTCATTTTATTGGTTACCTCCTAGGAGAGGCACAAATGCAAAGGTCTATATTTGTTTTGTTGTTTTTTTTTTTAATTTTTAATTTTGAACATTTTTCCATGGTTACAAGATTCACGTTCTTTCCCTCCCTCCCATAGCTGAAGCACAGTTCCACTGGGTTTTACATGTGTCATTGATCAAGACCTATTTCCACCACGGTGATTGTTTAGAGTCTATATCCCCATCTACCCATGTGATCACACAGTTGTTTTTCTTCTGTGTTTCTGCTCCCACAGTTCTTTCTCTGGATGAGGAGAGCATTCTTCCTCATAAGTCCCTCAGAAATGTTCTAGATCATTGCATTGCTGCTAGTAGAGAAGTCCATTACGTTCGATTGTACCACAGTGTATCCATCTCTGTGTACAATGTTCTCCTTGTTCTGCTCCTTTCACTCTGCATCAATTCCTGGAGGTCATTCCAGTTCACATGGAATTCCTCCTTTGAGTACAATATTCCATTGCCAACATATACCACAGTTTGTTTAGCCATTTCCCAATTGAAGGGCAAACTCTCGTTTTCCAATTTGCTGCCACCACAAGGAGCGTGGCTATAAGTATTTTTGTCTTTTTCCTCATCTCAAAGGTCTATATTGGAAGACGGGGTTGGGAAGGACAATAATGGCTCTTTCCATTTTCAGAGATAAGATAGACAAGAAGAGTGCAATATGACATGGGAGGAATACCTCTGCATGGTTTCTATCTGCTCATAAATTAGAGAGTAGCATGGAAGCCACTAAAAGACCAATTGTCCTTCAGCCTCCTCATGAAGTTCAGCCAAAGGCCATGTATTCAAGGCCTAGACCTTCCATGTCTGTCTCCAGCTGCCTTCAAGATGGTTCCACTTGGAGGCTCCCACCTGATTGCCTCTTGGCCCTTAAACCTGCCTTCTCCTCCTCAGGTGGCACCACTATTTTTTGGGTTGGAGTCTTGGTTTTATTTTTGGCTCCTCCTTCTCTGCTATTACTCACATCCAGTTAGGTAGCAAGCCCTATCAATTCTCCCTCTGCAATAGCAATCGAATTTTGCCTTTTTTCTATTTCCATTGCCACCACCTTAGTATCAAACTTTCCTTACTGTATTCCTGAATTTCTAACAAATCTTGCCACCTCTTTTCTCTTCTTCATCTAATTTATTCTTTACACTGCTGTCAGACTCGTCTCGCTTTGGCAATGGTAGGGCAAAATCATTTCTTCTTCAGTAACTTTTTTAATCTAATGAATAAACTTCAAACTCCTTAGCTTGCCATTCAAGGCCTTATACAGAGACACTGTAAACCCGATGGAAAGTGTGCTGGATTTTGAATCAGTACCTGGTTTCAGATCCTGACTCAACCTACTCCTTGAGGGACCTGGGGTAAGCTACTTCATCAATCAGTGCCTTCGTTTCTTCTGTAAAATGAGAGAGATGGGTTGGGGTTAAGCCTCTAGGTTTTCTTCCAGCTCTAAATCCATGATATTATTTTTCCAGCCTTATATTTTGCTCCTCTTGGCCACACATTCATCCTGTTAAACCAGATTGCTTGCTGCCCCATTTATATTCTAATTTCCCTACCTTGTACCTTCATTCAAATGATCCCCTATGCCTAGACTTCCCTACTCCCCCTATTCAGCCCTTGGAGTTCCTCTCCACACTTCAAACTCTCTGGTTCCCCATTCAATCCCTGCTCCCCCCACTTTCCCCACACCTTCTACTGCCCCCTATCCATCAGACAGCTTGATCCCTTAAGGACTTTACATATATGACACAATATTACTATTTTGTAGCATGATTGCCTGTTGACCTATCTTCTGCCTATTGAAAGCCCCAAGAGGGACTTCATCTCATCCAAACTCTCCACAAAGCTTGGTGCACCTAATAACTCTTTGCTGAATCTGAATTATAACATGACCCACCCAATTTAGTATTAGAGAGGCTTCCCTTCTCTTCTTCCTGTTAAGTAATGCAATTATTATACAGCCATAAATAGTTTTGAACTGTAAATTAAATTCAAACACCCTTTACTTCTCTTAATTAACTTTATTTTTTTCCCTGTTTGTGCTTCTTGTTTTTTTCTTTTCCCTCTAGAAGACATCAGCCATCTCTCTCCACCTCCCCCGCTTTCCCATCTGTCCTTCCCTCCTGGCTAGGAGAGATTTTTTTTGCTTTTTGCTTTATATTTAATTTAATTAATCAAGTTGAATCACAAATGGTGAAACAGTTGACATTCAACTTCAGCAGGCAGTTAAAGGAGAGAACTGGGCTGCCCCTCTTATACTGGGCAGAGAAAAGTGGGGCTGTATTTTATTAGCCTGCTGCCCATAGGAATAGCTCGGGCAGGTCCGCTAGGGAGGATGCGTATACTGTTAGGGTCTGGCAACTATAGGAAAGAGAAAAAAGCCATTTTCACATTATCAGGGGAAGTAGTGTGGGGAAAATTCCTTAGAATGAACTAATAGAATATCTGGTATCTGAGAAGAGATGGCTGGACAGTTACCTTCCAAATTAATTTTGAGTCTTTTGGAGAATCAAATCCACCTTGAATTTCTTATCTTTCTAATTTATGGAAAGCAAAGCAAATAATACATCTCTCTAATTCTCAAAACGAAAGGAGTGCAAGCATCCGATGCTATTTGATGCTCAAGATCCCAATGCAGACTATAAAAATAAGGGGGAAAAAAGCCACATTCGATATACCAAAGACTTCTTGCTATTAGACTTACAAACAGCCCCTTGTTTTCTCATACTTTTAGAATACTTTGGGCCTAGAGTAGAAAATAAAAAAGATAGAAAAGCTGTCTGGATAAATAGGAAAGGATGGCTTTCCCAGAGACCAAAGCAGGGAACCAGAGACCTTGTGATAGTCACGGATGTCTTGTTTTTGGTGTGTTCCATGTCTAAGACTCCCAGAAGCCTAGAACAGAGCCCAAGCCCTTGCCTAGAAACACAGTACCCAGGTGAACACAGACCCTAGGAAAACCGCCTCAGTCATTCAACTCCTGCCTTGTCCTTGGGCTCCCACAGGACTGCCACACAAGGACCAGTTTAGAGAATTCTGACCCAGAGGCCTCCTTGGAGATGGAGATGGCTAGCATCATTGGTATTCTATGCTACCCTTTGTGATGGGCTTGCTCATATTCCTGGATTGTCCTCTTCTGATTATGCTAATAAGAACTTAATTTTACCCCCTGTCTAAGATGATCCACATAAAATAAGTCAGAGGTTATATAATAGTGCCTTTAAATGGAACATTTTTACATGAGTATCCCTGAAATAATTCTAACTGAAGTAAAAAAAAAAAATCCAACCCTGCTGCCTTGAGTATTTACTTTGAAATATGCTCTGTTCCAGTTTTCTAGGCCTAAAGTGTTATGAAAATAGAGGCACAACAGTGCAGTTTCCAAGGATAGTGGCAGGAACACTTTGCTATGTAAAATCTCTCTTCTTTCCTTTTTCTGTTGTATCTGATTATCATAGTGTGACTACCAAGGGGATTCAGGTATTTTCCTTTGAGAAGAGTACCAGACTGGGGAGTTAGGAGGGCCTGGCTTCTCTCTGCTGGTGGGATGCTAGGCCTCAGTCTCCTGATTTGTCAGAGGGCTGGGCATTAGATGATATCTTCGGCCATTTTGGGGTTTTAAAAAAATGAATGTCAAGAATTTTATAATTCTATGACTATGAATTTAAGTCATTACATCAGTTCATACTGAAAAGCACCACAGATTCTAAAAAGTGGTAGACATTTTTCTTTCATCTTAAAAAGACTTTAAGAAGGTATGATCCATAAAAATATGTATAACTCTTGAGTGTCTCTACATTTATTTGCTCTTAGTGGCCGAAGTCTCTTTCAACTCAGGTCATTTGTGATTCTTTGACACTGATTTTCTTTGAATTTTTTTTTTTTTTATCCTGGGACTCCATTCTAGGAGCATAGGGCCACAACCAGTAGGCAATGGGACACACAGTCGCTCAGGGTCACCCAGCTGGGAAGTGTCTGAGCCCGGACTTGAACCTGGGACCTTTCGTCTCTAGGCCTGGCTCTCAATCCACTGAGCTAGCCCAGCTGCCCCTACTTTAGGTTGCAGTTTCTTTAGCAGATGTAGTTTCTACAGGGTGGGGTTGCTAGCCCGACGCCCAACCCTCCTCCTTTTTTCATCCGGGCCAGGGACCGTCCTTGGCTCAGGAGTGGTAAGGGTGGGCAGTAGGGGTCAAGTGACTTGCCCAAGGACACACAGCTGGAAGTGTCCGAGGCCGGATTTGAACCTAGGACCTCCAGTCTCTAGGCCTGGCTCTCAATCCACTGAGCCACTCAGCTGCCCCTCTTTGAATTTAGGTAACACAATTTTGGGGGATGAAGACACTAAACGATAACTCTAGTCCAACTCTCAATAATATGGAATTAGGTCTTCATCAATGATACATGTAAAACCCAGTGGAATTGTGCATCGGCTAAGGGGGGTTAGGGAGGTTTGGAGAGAGGGAAATAACATGAAACATGTAACTATGGGGAAATATTCAAAATAAAAAAAATAAATTTAGGTAACACAAATTGAGCATACATTGTCTTTTCCATGAAATGACCCAGTTTCTTAAGTTAGGTTCGATTAGACTTTGTTTTGTTTTTTGTTTTTGTTTTTTAATTTTTTTGTTTTTTAGAAAAATTTTCCATGGTTACATGATTCATGTTCTTACTTTCCCCTTCGCCCCCCCTTCACTCCCCCTCCCCCATAGCCGACACGCATTTCCACTGGTTTTAACATGTGTCATCTATCAAGACCTATTTCCATATAGTTGCATTGGTGTGGTAGTTTCGAGTTTATATCTCCAATCACGTCCGCATCAACCCATGTGTTCAAGCAGTTGTTTTTCTTCTGTGTTTCCTCTCCCATAGTCCTTCCTCTGAATGTGGGTAGTGTCTTTTCCATAATTCCCTCAGAACTGTCCTGGGTCATTGCATTGCTGCTAGTACAGAAGTCCATTACATTTGATTTTACCACAGTGTATTGGTCTGTGTGTACAATGTTCTTCTGGCTCTGCTCCTTTCACTCTGCATCACTTCCTGGAGGTCTTTCCAGTTCACATGGAATTCCTCCAGTTCATTATTCCTTTGAGCACAATAGTATTCCATCACCAACAGATACCACAATTTGTTCAGCCATTCCCCAATTGAAGGGCATACCCTCATTTTCCAGTTTTTTTGCTACCACAAAAAGTGCAGCTATAAATATTTTTGTACAAGTCTTTTTATCTATGATCTCTTTGGGGTACAAACCCAGTAGTGGTATGGCTGGATCAAAGGGCAGGTATTCTTTTATCACTCTTTGGGCATAATTCCCAATTGCCATCCAGAATGGTTAGCTCACTTCACAACTCCACCAGCATTTGGGTTAGACTTTTTAGTGGAAACTTTGATTTCAACAAGAATTGCTTTATTTCAAGAATATCATGAGCTTGCCACTGGGAAAACCAGAACATATCTTTCATTGAGTTCCCAAATATTTATTTAGCACCCTCTCTGTGCCAGGCTGTGTACAAGGCTTTGGAAATACGAACCTCAAAACCATGCCTGGCCTGAGGAGCTTCTATTCTATTGGACTCTGACTGATAGCTCATGTTGCCTAACCTTTATATGGCAGTGACTGTGCTAGGCTCTGGGCTAAGTACTTTATAAGTGTTCTTTCATTTTGATTTACCCCAGCTTTTGTGCCTCTTTAATTATTTGAGGATAAGGATGAAGAAATAATCCAAGTATATTTTATAAAGTTTATTAAAAACAACTTGAAGTAAAAGGAAGGTAATAGCCTCAAAGAAACTTCCTGGACTGCACATGTAGGGCTGCTTCGGCAAAAGAGAGACAGAAAGAGAGAGAAGGGAGAGAGAGACAGAGATAGACACACACACACACACACACACACACACAGAGAAAGAGAGAGAGAGAGAGAGTCAGAGTGGGCAGGGAGAGACACACCTTTATTTTTTTTTATATTTATTTATTTTTTTAAAACCCTTACCTTCTGTCTTGGAGTCAATACTGTATATTGGCTCCAAGGCAGAAGAGTGGTAAGGGCTAGGCAATGGGGGTCAAGTGACTTGCCCAGGGACACACAGCTAGGAAGTGTCTGAGGCCAGACTTGAACCTAGGACCTCCCATATCTAGGCCTGCCTCTCAATCCACTGAACTACCCAGCTGCCCTGGACACACCTTTATTGATACAATGGAAGCATGCAACTTGGGGACAAAAAGGGAAGGATACTGGGTAATGTAATTCAAGGGTGTAAAATTTCTATTTACATAGCCTGATATGAAGCTTGGCAAAGAATAACATTTCAGGCTATTCATTTCATGCCTGACTTTTGGAAGAAATGAGAACCAATAACTTCATATCATTAAGTAATAACCCGAGGGCAAAAGGATTGGTTCAATGATTAGCTTATACCAAATGCCCTGTCAATTAGGAAGATTTGGGGGTCATTGTAGGGAGTTCTTCTCTCCTATGGGCTTTTGCTATTATTCATTACTTTGTAACTCCTGGACATTTTAGTCTTTTGCTGTAGCAAAAAACTCCATTAAACCAACCCTGCAATGTTGAAACATAGATGCTAGATCAAGGAACTCTGGAACTGGTGGAAGATATTAAATAATTATATTGTGTCAGAGCATTTCTTTTTCAGAGATTATGTTCATTTAAAAACATAAGATGTATGTTTTTAAATTTATTTAAAGTGGTTACTGATCTGGAAAATTCAGTATAACATGCCTAGTTTTTAGGTGAGCCAAGAAGGTGTTCTTCCTTCAATGTAGTTCTTCTTAGGCTCATCAGATCACAGATCTGAAACTAGAAGGTGTCTAGTCCAGTCTCTTTAATTTTTCAGATGCTTATGAAGCATTTTCCAAACCTAGCTTAGACTTCAGTAAAATCAAACAACTCCCAAAGTCTATTAAAAGTGGAAAGTTGTGAAGAGCCTGCCTCTCTGGAAGTGCCTGTCATTATCCCTTAAATATTCTTAAATGCAGCAAATCCCCAAAGGAGTTTAGTTTAATAGACAAGGGCCCTCAGCTAAGTACTCTTCCTTCCCCCTTTGAAAAATAACTTCCATTATTGTTGCAGTTCAGGCCTCTAGGTTAAGAAGGTGGTAGGGAATAACCAGACTGGCTTCAGTTCAATTGAATATTTATTAAGCCTCTACTGTGTGCCAGTCACTGTAGGAGGCACTGGGGATACAAGGTTTCAAAAAAGGAATAAGGATGCTCTTCCCCTCTTCCCCCTGCCCCTTCTCCCCTTTTCTCCTTCCCCCCTTTCTCCTTCCCCTATTCCCTCTCCCCCTTTCTCCCTCCCCCTTTCTCCCTTCCCCTTTTCCCTTCCTCCTTTCCCCTTCTCTCTTTTCCCCTTTTCTCCTTTTCCCCTACTCCCTCATTCTCCTTTCCCCCTACTCCCTCTCTACCCCCTTCCCCCACT
>NC_058131.1:706272617-706302511 GCF_016433145.1 Gracilinanus agilis
CCTCTTCCCCCTTCTCCCTTTTCCCCCTTTCCCCTTCCCCCCCTTCCTTTCCCCTCTTCCCCCTATTCCCCACCTTCTGTCTGAGGTAGTTTACAGTCCATTTAGGGTCAGGGCCTGTGGGACGGACATGGGCACACATCAGTATGCCAAAGGCAAAATGTGTGAAGCCGAGGAAAGCCAGACCAAGGGCTCTGAGAAATGTAAGGTGGGGAGAATAGCCTCTGCCATTGAGGCACTTGGAAGTGTGGGGACAGAATGAGGGTCCCCAAAGCCGAAGTCAAGCACTCTCTCTTGTGCATGTGTTAGATTATGAAGGCTGTGAAGGTAGCATTACTGGCATGATGTTCTTCCTCTGCCTCATCCCCATCTGTCCTCCTTTAGAAGAAAGGGAAACCCCTCCTCCCCTGGTCTTGCTCCCTCCTGCTGCCGGCCATCCTCCCTGCTTGCCCCCCCCCCCCCAGTCTTCCCTCTCTCTCTGGTTTCTCTTGGCTACCTATGGGGACTCTCAGGCTTCCCTGTACTTAAAGAACGGTCACTAGACTCTAGGACTCCCTCAGAGCCGAGGTGACTCTCCTTGCTTTCACAACCAAACTCTTAGAAAAAGGCATTTGCTTCCCCCCTGCTCTCTCTCCCTGTATTCTTCAGTGACCTCCCTCCTCTGAAGCCGCTCTCTCTGTGGTCAGAGCTGATGGCCTTTCTCAGACCTTGTCCTTAGCCTTTTTTTACCCTTTACCTTCCATCTGGGATCCCCAGCATCCCCTCCTCATCTCATCCCGGCTCCTCCAGCCTCTCAGGGTCCTCCTCTGGCCTGAATGGCCTCTTCTCCTCTGCTGCACTGTTGGTTAGGCTGCCTGACTAATTGCAGGGCTCTCCTGAGGCCTGCCCCATCCCACCGGCCTAGTTCTCCTCCCGGGGCAGATGCTCCCAGTCCTGTCCCTCTCCTGAGCTTTGGTTCTTCGTCACCAGCTGCTTCGCCCTGACCTGAGGCAGCAGGCCCAGCATGGGCTCACTCTCTCTCCCCCAAGCCTTGGCTCCTCCACCCACAGGGCCTGTCCCAGGCTCATGGCCTCCATTGCCTTCAGCTTTAAACTATTCCCTCATGGAATCAGTACTGTGTGTCAGTGAAGGCAGAAGGGCAGGGATAGACTGGCCCAGGGTCACCCAGGGAGGACAGTCTGAGGCCAGATGGGAACCCAGAACCTCCCATCTTTGGGCCAGGCTCTCCATCCACGGAGCCATCCAGCTGCCCCCTTCCTCCGCCTCTTCACAAGGCCTTGACCACCCTCTGCCTCATGGCCTTCTCTTTGTCAGTCCCTCCTTCTCATCGTGTCAAAACACCATTCCTAAAACACCGCTCTACAGTCACTCCCTGCCCAAGAAGGTCCAGTGGAAAATCAGTTCAAAAGAGAACAAAAAAGAAAACCTTTTGCAAGCCAGGATCAAAAAAGTAAAAGGCCCATCACTTCCGGGGGCTACCGCAGCCTTCCCAAGTCAGCTAAATGCCTTTTTCTCCTTCCCTGGCCTCCTGGTTTCACCAGCCTGGCCTTCCTCACTCATGGCCCTCCCTGTCTAGGCGCTGGGCCTTGGCCCAACTCTCCCACCATCCCAAGCCTCGCCTCTTGTAGAATTGTTTTTCTTTAAGTTTTTGCTCCTGTGCCACCTCCTCCATGAAGCCTTCCCTCCTGGTGATGCTGGATCTCTAGTGTAAGCATCTTGTTTCTATTTCTATGCTTCCATGTTGTCTCTCCTTTTGGAGAATGGCACTCCTTCAGGTCAAGGATGGATTTTTATCATTGGAGGAACTTCAGAAATGCTTGCTGGGTTGACTGATGGATGCTTTTGTTTCTCTGAAGTGTTTAAAACAAAAAAAGTACTGTCTCAAATTTAGGGGAGTAGCATCTGATCCCTTTAGGACTAGTCAAGTCTTGACTGTGAATAAAATTCACGTCCAAAGGAGGTTGTACCTTTAAGTCCTATTGCAGGACCAGGATATTGGGCCTCATATTGGGAAACAAAGGCGGTGGCTAGTTTCCATCTTACTACGGAGTGCCAGGCTAAAAATTAGTTTAATGAAATGTAATACTTACTATTTAACCAAATGTTAAATGCGTGATCACAATACCTCTTTCGATTGGAAGATGAACTTTGGTTCGCGGTTTCTTATCTTGAGACTCTCCACCTGGCTGGTCTGGAAATTAGTTCATTTTTCGCAGCGTAGTAACTGGCAATTAGGGTTCCAGAAATGCCAATTTTGATAAAACTTCAATTTCAAAGAGAGAAAAACTGAAATGAACCATACACTGCTTTCCCATTTTATTCATTTACGTGCTTTTAAAAAAGCAATTTAATTCACAGAGAGAGGATTAAGATGTTCCAGAAATGATAAAAAAGTAGAATAGTCACCTTTACCTTGAAAACACTGATACATCAATGTATCTTTACTATTATTGTTGTTTTTATCATGCAAAAATCTACTTTATACATGTAATTGAAGATCCTTGAACTCTCTTTCTCATGGAAATTTTACAGTATAGAAAAGAACTGGTAAATGAATTTTGTGTGTCCTAATCATTTCTCAGATAAAGTTTCACAAAAGATTGATCACAAGTTAATAAATATGAATTAGACAATTGAAACTAGTAACATTATAAGTCATGAGAATAAAAAATATAACCTAAACTATAGTGTTCTTCAAAGTTCTGTTCTATTAAGGAATTAATTTCTTCTGAGTCAGTCTTAAAAATAAATTTTGAAAATGATTAGATTTGGGAAACTTTGGTTTCCAAAATGTGTATTTGCCTGGTTCCATCCTACTTTGAGATTAGTCACTTGTAGGCCCTGGTCTTCTCCTCCTTACCCTCTTTTCTGGGATGTGGTGAGAAGTGATCTCCCTATAAATATATTCAGGGAGTTGGAGCACAAATTCCCTCTGGGATCCTGGTCAGCAGTAGGTGATGCCCCTTGGCCACATACTCATTGGATAGAGTCCAGTAAAAGAGGCAGATGGTGGAGCTGAGCAGAAGGTCTATGAGCCACCTCCAGAAAGGTCCTAAAGAGCTTTGCGTTGTACCCTGACAATGTGCTTAATTGGTAAAGTGGCCTTGCTCCCTTCTAGTACAACTCTGTACTTGGCCAGTCCTCAAAGGGAGCATTTTCCTTTAGACCTGACTCCGAGTGTGCTTTCAGAGAAGAGACTAGCAAGCCCTCTTGGAACAGCATTTCTCTTCCATCCGCCTCTACAAATGCCTTTGATTCTCATCAGGAGAAAAACAAAGGAGGAATAGAGGGCAGAATACATTCAATTCAGTTCAGTCAATGTTTCCAAAAGTTCTCCTCTGCCCAAGTTCCTGAGCTTGGAGCTGGGATACTACAGAGTTGCTGCCCTCCAGGATCCAACATAAACAGGAGCCTTTAGAAAATCTTTCTTTTAATAAGGAATTCCTTTTCTTTTTTGGACTTTATACAAAATATCTTTCCTGACACCAATAAACACACGCATCTGGTCAAGGCCCCATCCTATTTTTTTAAGACTTGCAGCATCCTAAAGATGGAAAGAACTCAAGAGGCTCTATATCCAGCCTGTAGCTGCTGTGGGTTCTCCTCCACAATGCCACAGCAACTGATCATTCACTCTTCTCTTGGAAACTCGAACATTTTATACCTCTCTTTATTTTGATACTCAGCACATCATCATGAAAACAACAGGAAAACCTCAACAAACTTTCCTCTATGGCCTTCACTGTCACGGAATCTTGCTACAATCTCAAGGCACAAACAAAAAGCAATCTTGTGATCAAACACAGAAACAGGCTATTCTTTTTTTAATTAAAAAATTTTTATTTAATTAATTTAGAACATTTTCCCATGGTTTTTTGGTTTCATGTTCTGTCCCTCCCCTCTTCCCACCCCCTCCCATAACTGACACACAATTCCACTGAGTTTTACATGTGTCATCGATCAATATTTCCATATTATTGATATTTGCACTAGGGTGCTCATTTTGGGTCACTATCCCTAATTATATCCCCATCCTCCCATGTGATCAGGAAGTTGTTTTTCTTCTGTGTTTCTACTCTCACAGTTCTTCCTCTGAATGTGGATAGTGTTCTTTCTCATAAGTCCCTCATAGTTGTCCTGGGTCATTGCATTGCTGCTAGTACAGAAGTCCATTACATTTGATTTTACCACAGTGTATCCGTCTCTGTGTACAATGTTCTGGTTCTGCTCCTTTCACTCCACATCATTTCCTGGAGGTCTTTTCAGTTCATATGGAATTCCTCCAGTTCTTTATTTCTTTGAGCACAGTAGTATTCCATCACCAACAGATACCACTACTTATTCAGGCATTCCCCATTTGAAGGGCATATTCTCATTTTCCAGTTTTTTTGCCACTACAAAGAGTGCGGCTATAAATATTTTTGAATAAGTCTTTTTCCTTTGATCTCTTTGGGGTATAAACCCAGAAGTGGTATGGCTGGATCAAAGGGCAGACAGGCTTTTAGCAAGCTCTTTGGGCATAGTTCCAAATTGCCATCCACAATGGTTGAGTCAATTCACAACTCCACCAGCAATGCATTAATGTCCCGATTTTGCCACATTCCCTCCAACATTTATTACTTTCCTCTGCTGTCATTTTAGCCAATCTGCTAGGTGTGAGGTGGTAACTCAGAGTTGTTTTGATTAGCATTTCTCTAATTATTAGAGATTTAGAGCACTTTTTCATGTGTTTATTGATAGTTTTGATTTCTTTATCTGAAAATTGCCTATTCATGTCCCTTGCCCATTTATCAATTGGGGAATGGTTTGATTTTTTGTACAATTGATTTAACTCCTTATAAATTTGAGTAATTAGACCTTTGTCAGAGGTTTTGTTATAAAGATTTGTTTCCCCAATTTGTTGCTTCCTTTCTAATTTTGGTTGCATTGATTTTGTTTGTACAGAAACTTTTTGACTTAATGTAATCAAATTTATTTATTGTACATATTGTAATTTTTTCTAACTCTTGCTTGGTCTTAAAATCTTTCCTTTCCCAAAGATCTGACAAATATACTATTCTGTGTTCACCTAATTTGCTTATAGTTTCTTTCTTTATATTCAAATCATTCACCCATTCTGAGTTTATCTTGGTGTAGGGTGTGAGATGTTGATCTAAACCCAATCTCTCCCATATTGTTTTCCAACTTTCCCAGGAGTTTTTGTCAAATAATAGATTTTTGTCCCCAAAGATGGGCTCTTTGAGTTTATCATAGACTGTCTTGCTGAGGTCACTTCCCCCAAGTCTATTCCACTGATCCTCCCTTCTGTCTCTTAGCCAGTACCATATTGTTTTGATGACCACTGCTTTATAGTATAGTTTAAGATCTGGTACTGCTAGGCTGCCTTCTTTCACATTTTTTTTCATTATTTCCCTTGATATTCTTGATCTTTTGTTCTTCCAAATGAATTTTGTTATAGTTTTTTCTAATTCAGTAAAAAAGTTTTTTGGTAGTTTGATAGGTATGGTACTAAATAAATAGATTAATTTGGGCAGGATGGTCATTTTTATTATGTAAGCTTGTCCTATCCATGAGCAATTAATGTTTTTCCAATTGTTTAGATCTAGTTTTAATTGTGTGGAAAATATTACGTAATTGTGTTTGCATAATTTCTATGTATGTCTTGACAGATAGATTCCTAAGTATTTTATTTTGTCTAGGGTGATTTTAAATGGCAATTCTCTTTCTAACTCTTGCTGTTGGGATGTGTTGGAAATATATAGAAATGATTTGTGTGCATTTATTTTGTATACTGCAACTTTGCTAAAGTTGTTGATTATTTCCACAAGCTTTTTAGTTGATTCTCTGGGATTCTTTAAGTAGACCATCATATCATCTGCAAAGAGTGATAGCTTGATCTCCTCATTGCCCATTTTAATACCTTCAATTTCTTTTTCTTCTCTAATTGTTACTGCTAGTGTTTCTAGTACAATGTTAAATAATAGAGGTGATAATGGGCATCCTTGTTTCACTCCTGATCATATTGGGAAGGCTAATTTATCCCCGTTACAGATGATGGTTGCTGATGGTTTTAGATATATACTGAGAAACAGGCTATTCTTACTTCCATCTTTTTAGCCCCTTATCCTTTGGATGGTTTACTCAGTCGTCCTGGGATTCTAGGATTATAGATGTAGGACTAGAAGAGATAAGGATCTAGGGTAAAAAAGTATGGATGCCAACCTAGATCTTATGATTCTGTGACTAACACTCCTCAGATCCCCACAAAACCCATGGACACCCCCCCCTGCCTTCAGCTTGAGTGCAGCCTTTTTTTCTGCAATCTGCATTTACTCTGATTCTGTGGCCAGACCTTGAAGTGGGGGTTACAAAGTGTTTCCCATCTTTCTTGGACATTTGTTGTTTCACTTCCCAATAGTAACCCATCTGAGTAAAGCCAGAATCCCCATTCCAGGTGGATTTAGACAGTACCTCCTTCTTTGTCTGAGACTCTGTTGGGTTCTGTTGGCTCATTTGTCTAAATCAGATGCCCTTTGGACAGAAAACATCATTTCCCTGGTTCCCTAGTGGAGCCTCAAGATTCTGACTGGCTAAAATAAGAATAGCTGACATTTATTTAGACCTTTAAGATTTGGAAAGCATTTTACATACAATATCTCGTTTGTCTCATTTGATTTGGCAGCTGATGGTACAACAGATGGAATGTGGGCTTGGAAGCAGGAAGACCTGAGTTCAGATATGGTCTTAGACCCTTATTAGCTGTGTGACCCTGGACCCATGATTTAAACCTCTTTTTATCTCAGTTTTCTCATCTGTAAAATGGAGATGATAATAACACTTATCTCTTAGGGCTGTTGTAAAGATCAGATGAGATAACAGTTGTTAAGCCTTTATCACAGAGATTCTCATCACAACCCCTATGGAAGATGCTGCTCTCATTCCCATTTTCCCATGAGATACATCACCCAGTCACCTCTTTGAGGTTCATACCATTCACGCTACTGAGGAGGCAAAAACATAGTAGCTCTGGTCTACCGTTAATCCTGTTCCTTTTTCAATGAATTCAGTACCTAACTCAATTTTTTTTTCTCTTCAGCTCCTGCCCTCATCCTGCTAGCTGACTCTCCCTCAAACACCCCAACCACCATTCGGTTACTCAATCTACTTACCTCCTATAAGCTACTCCCCTACCTCACCTCAGCTATAAATAGAGTCCTTCCTTGGATCCTTTTATCACCCACAAATGAATCTCCTCTAAGTCCAAGGATTCTGAAATATCCTTATCTGACCATAATCGCTTGACTTTTCACCCCTTTTCCTGCCTTCTTTTATGTAACCCAAGTGTTCATCTCCACCATGATCTCCAATCCTTGACCCCTGCAATTACCCCACTCCACGCCATATTTCTAGGACGTCACTTTTTCTCTTCTCACCATTTTGACCTCTCAGTGAACTAATTCAACTCCACAATGCTCTCTTCTCTTGGATCCCTAGCTCCCTTATTATATCACTAGTTATGCCCAGCCAAGACTCAATTTTGGATCACTCCCACCATTTGCCACTTTTGCTCCTACATGTGAGCTATTGAATGAAGATGGAGAAAATCATTCGTCAGTTCTGCCTGGGTCCACTACAAATTTTTGTTACAACTACATTTGGGTCCTCACTCTTTCTAGGCAATCCTACAATACCTCTCTTGTCAGCTCACTATCCTACTCTCCATGGTGACTCTTCCAAATCTTTTCATCCCTCCTTGAACTTCCTAGGATTCCTCTTTACCCTCTCTCTGCTGAGAACTATGCCTCTGTCATCCCTACTTTTCCACTTATTTTCCATCTCTCTCCAATTAGTAGTTCATTCCCTACTGCCTACCAACATTCCCCTATCTCCCTCATCCTTAAAAAGGAAAAAAAAGCAAAACCTCCTACTTGATCTTTTCATCTTCTCTAACAATTGTCCTTTAGTATTTCTGCTCTTTGTCTATGATGTGTGTCTCTACTTTCCTTTTCTCACTTATAGTCTAGCTTCTGACCTTATCATTCCACTGAAATTGCTCTCTCCAAAGTTAGTGATGATCATTTAGTTGCCAAATCAGATGATCTTTTCGGTCCCAATTCTCTTTGACCTCTCCACAGCCATTAACGCTGCTGACCACTTTCTTCTGCTTAATACTTTCTTCTCTCTAGATTTTGGTTGATATCCCTCTCTCTTATTCTCTTCCTAGCTCTCTGACTGCTCCTTCTCTGTCTCCTTTGCCATCTCCTTATCTGTACTTGCCTCTAACCTTTGGTGTTCCTCAATCTATCTTAGATCCTCTTTTCCCTCTGTACTCTTTCTTTTGTTGAGCACATCAGTTCCCAAGGATTTAGTTACCTCCAAGCTCACATCTCCAAATGCCTTCCAGAAATCTTGAATAAGAGTCCAGTAGACATCTTGAACTCAATATTTTCAAAAACAGAACTCACTATCTTCCCCCTAAACCAGTGATTCCCAAAGTGGGTACTACTGCCCCCTGGTTGGTGCTGCAGCAATCCAGAGAGGCAGTGATGGCCATAGGTACATTTATCTTTTCTATTAATTGCTATTAAAATTGAAAAAAAATAATTTCCAAGGGGCTAAGTAATATATTTTCTGGAAAGGGGGCAGTAGGCCAAAAAAGTTTGGGAACCACTGCTCTAAACTGTGCCACCCAACCTTATCTATTACTGTAGTGGGCAATACATCCTCCCAGTCTTCTAGGATCACAAGCTGGGAGTCCTTTTGGATTTCTCAGCATCTCTCCTCCCCTCATATCCAATCTGTTGCCAAAATCTGTGGATCACACCTTTGCCAATACTTCCTTATGATGCCCCCTCTTCTCTTCTGAGAATGCCCCCATTTTGGTACAAGTCCTCATCATCTCATATCTGGGATTATTGCAATATTTTGTTGGTGGGTCTGCCTACCTGAGGTCTCTCCCCATGCCAATCCATCCTCCATTCAGCCACTAAAGTGATTTTCTTAAATCTCGGTCTACCCATGTCACCCCCTTCCTCAGTAAACTGCAGTATTTCCTATCTCCTCCAGGATCAAATACAAAATGCTCTATTTGACATTCAAAGCCCTCCATAACCTAGCCTTCTCCTACCTTTCTAGTCGTCTCTCACATACTCTTTGCTCCAGTGACACTGGCCTTCTGTCTGTTCCTTAAAAACAAAACACTCCATTTTTCAGCTATGGACATTTTCTTTGACTGTCATCCATGTTTTAAAATGCTCTCTCTCCTCATTTTTGCCTACTGACCTTCATGGCTCCCTTGAAATCCCAACTAAAATCCCTTCTTTTACTGGAATTATTTCCCATTACCTTTCAATTTATTACTTTCCCTCTACTAACTATTTCTAATTTTTCCTTGTGATAGTTTGCTTTATATATAATTTGGTTTCATGTTGTCTCCTCTATTAAATTGTAAGCTCCTTGAAGGCAGGAGCTATCTCCTCCCTCCTTTCCTTCCTTCTTTCTTTTCCTTCCTTCTTTCTTTTCCTTCTTTCTTTCTTTCTTTCTTTCTTTCTTTCTTTCTTTCTTTCTTTCTTTCTTTCTTTTTTTTTTTTTAAGAAAAAAGGTCAGCTTTGAGACAGGAGGTCTTATCTCATTAAAAAAAATGAAGCTGTCTTTTCAGACCAGACACATTACTTGTTGTGACCTACCTATTACTCTGGTATGAACCAAATGGTTGAAGTACAAATTACAGAGTTAGAACCATACCACCCCCTAATTTCAAATTGCTGGAAAATAAATAAGTGTTAAGTAATTAGTAAGTTATTTCCAATGATAATAAGCATTTATTTTGTGCCATGCTAAGCTCTGGTAAAACAAGTCAAATGAAAGACAATTCTTTCCCTTAAGGAACTTTTAAGTTACCTTCTAATGAATAAAGAAAAGACATTAAAGGGGTCTAAATGAGTTATGGAGGAGGAATATGTTGAATAAATAAAAAGTAAAGAGATATTGTGGAGTGTTATGGACTTGGATGGGTTTAATGAAGCATCATTGACTGATATGGATGTTTCCTCAAGTGGATATTCAGAAAAGAATTCATAATTAGAGAAAAAGTCAGTAACAGTAAAGCTCCTGAAAGATTTGGAATAAATCCATGAAGACTTAATAATATTTGATATATTAGGCAGCACCAAAGAAAATACAGCATGACTTCCCACTCAATTATGGAGCTACTTTTACCATCAAATTAAATTAAATAAGATTTTAAATATTAAAATAATATATTTTACTAACATTAATTAATTAATCAATGATTAAATATATTTAAATTTAAATATATTTAAATTTAAAATAATATATTAGAATAAAATATTAAAATAAATTAAATCAAATTAAATAAGATAATCTGTTTAACAATAATTCACATATATCTGCACACATATTCTCTTTATATAACTAAAATTATAAAGATACTTTTATAGTATAAAGTATTATGCACATGTATATATTCATATACACACATATGGTTTCCTAACAATTTTATGAAATAGGTGACACAAATATAATTTTCTCCACTTTATAAATCAGGAAATGGATACTCAGAGAGGTTAAGCAAGTTGCCCATGGTCACATAATAAATAATAAAAATCACTCACATTTATCTAGAGCTTTACATTCTACAGGGCATTTTCCTTATCATAATTTCGTGAAATAAGTTATTGTCATCCCAAGATGAGGAATCCAAGAGTAAGAGAGTTTAAGTGAGTCATTGAAGGTTGTATAATATCAAACATAAGAATGAAAATGAACTCAGGGTTTCTGACTCCAAGACCATTAATCTTTCTACCCTACCATATTCAATTTCACCTGGATCTCACTTTGTGTGAATACAAGTGATGCACGAGTATAGCAAGATTGAAATACCAATACCCAAGTACAGTTAGGAACTTTACTTGCTAATCTCTATTATCGATCACTTAATAGTTTAACATGGGTTTGATTCCAGGCTCAAGAAAAATGCTTCTTTCTGAGTAGAAGGAAGGGGTGGGGGAGGAGGGAAGGGAAAGACAGAGGAAGACAAAGTTGAGGGTTAGTAGTAGTAGTAAACCTAAAAGATTAGTAGAGGCAATAAATAGAATTAGAGATATTAATATTAAGATTCAATTTCGGCCCTGTTTGTTATGCATTGTCGTTATTTGTTTAGTTATTATGTGAATTAATAATATTTGTAAGGTTTGGATTCAATGGGGTAATCATTGTTTAGGGAATGTAAGGCGGAGGCATGGGAATAAAATAATTGGTAAAGTTGTAATACCTATAATTGTAGGTGTGATGAATGGAGCAAAACCATTTTCATTCATTTTTTTTCCCTCAGGGCAGGGTAGTTTTTGTGGATTTGTTTGCTCTGTTATAGGAGTAATTAGAATTATAATTTGATTTATTATTTTTAATTGGTAAGTGCAAAATAGTGAAATAATTATTAAAATAATATTAAATAAAATATTTAAAATAATTAAAGATCATGGGGAAGTAACTACTTGTGGCACATATTATTTTGAGGAGATATCATATCTCATCTATACTATTAAGCATCATATTAATTTACTCAAAAATGATTGCATTAGAAAGGATCATTTTTCAAAATGGGTTGGTTATTAGCAGTTATTCATGTATTTCAAAGACTGTCAGGTGGAAAAGACATTAAAATATTTCTAGTGTAAGCAGGATCAATGTGTGGTTGTCTCAGAAAGGCAAATTTCTGAACAGTTTATTTACAATTAGAGCTATCAAAAAAAGTGCAACAGACTTCCAAATAAACAGCAGATTCTATCCCAGGTAGAAATTGAATGACTGCTCATTGGAGATGTTATTGGAAGAATTCTTTGTCAGATATAGAGGACTACATGATCTCTAAGATTTTATGTAGTCCACATACATGGATACATATATCTATCTATCTATCTATCTATCTATCTATCTATCTATCTATCTATCCATCTATCTTTCTGTCTGTCTATCTAGTTAGCTAGCTATCTTTCTATCTATCTTTGGCTCTTTGTTTCTGTCTTAAAGCTGAATAATTTATCACTGTGATCACTGTGATTACTATCCCTACTATTTATAAATATGCCCCCTCCCTTTCCAAACTCCTTCACTTTTTTGTCCCTAATGGACCACCTTGTGACTGATCATTTTCTGACAGATTGGTCAGTCTGTTCCTTATTGATTCCAGACTTGGGAAAACCATTCCTCACCCTTGGAAACTTTGTCAGTGTTTTCTGATCTCACTTCTTTCCCTGGACCTGCTAGATGAGGCTTCCTTCAATCTCATACACAACAGCTGCTTAAGTATCCTGCAGTAATATGTAATACAAATCCTATTGAAAAAATTCGGTGGCCCAGGGATAGAGCACATATTGCCAACATTAGCACTTAAAAGTCAAGTATTTAGATGTCAAGACCAGGATAAACTTTTGAGCACTGACCTTCAAGGTACTATTTCATATTAGTGTGAGAAAAAATTTCATACAGAGCTAAAAAGAATTTACAAAGCTCCCCAAAATTCGTAGAATTAACAACACAAAAGAACAAGAAAAAGATGGTACTATATTTCATATATTTCCTTCTGTCATGCTACCTNTTTCTTTCTTTCTTTCTTTCTTTCTTTCTTTCTTTCTTTCTTTCTTTCTTTCTTTCTTTCCACTAAATAGAGGTTTAACTGAAAGAGAAGCTATCATTGTGGTGTATTAGGAATCAGAGGACCTGTGTTTTAATACCAGCAAGTCACTTACCCTCTCAAGGCTTCTCTGTGAAATGAGAGGGTTGAACTAGTTCACTACTCAGGTTCTTTCCTGCTCTCTCTCTCTCTATGACTATAATTTGCCTGACATCATAACTAGTACATGTTTATGGCAGAATTTAAATGCGAGTCTTCCTGACTTAAAACTCTATATTCAATACATGTTCAATTGAACAATGGCCGCCATTATCTCTAAACTTCATAGTGTTAACTATGTTCTACTGAACATCTTTCTTCAGTGATGAGATGTCCAAGTATCCCTGAAATGACATTTTAAATAATAGAAATGCTAAATGTCAGTTAGAGGTTAGTAAAAAAAAAAAAAAAAGGTTTAAGGATCTTTTCTCATCTTAGTTACCTTTGGTTGAAATAAGCATTTCATATTTAAAAGAAATTCAATTTGCAAAATAACTTTAATCTGTTCTGCATAGTTTGTCAAAATTCTAATATGTCTCTCAGTAACTAGATCCAGGCTACTTGTAGTATAAAACATTATTTTTACATAGGTGGCAGAGTGCGATGCCTAATTTGCCCAGTATATCTTTTCCACTACAATCTAGAAAGCACACCAAACTAAAATCTAATGGGAGAAAGCCAAGAAAAAGTCGCAATGAATTATTTTTATAGCCCAAAGTAGCTTAAGGAAACATTAAAAGGTAACACTGGGGCATGGGCAGACCAGGAATGCCAGTGACAGCAAGCAGTACTGAGGAATATTTCAGTGCTCAGGAATGGGAAAGAGTTCAAGATAGGTACCAGCACAGTAAGCATGGGACTGAAAGAGACCTCGGGAAATCTCTGAGCTAGTCCTGGCTGTAAAAATATGTGCCATCTGGCAGTTCTATTGTCCGTGTTCCTGATCCAAGGAAGATGTGAGCCATTGCAAGCAAATGGGGCTCTAGATAAAGATGGAGCAAGAAGTAAGTGCCAGAAACATAGTTCTCTGGTTCTAAGCCCAGGAGCAGAGCAGTAACTCAGTTCTAGCCCTTAGCCCAGCACATAAGCCTTCAGTGGAATAACCAGGGCAGGAAACTAAGACCAAAGGAGAGCCAGTGGTTCAGTTGCTCTGAACCTGCAGAATTTCCCAGTTGGCAAACAGTGACTGAGTCTAGCAACAATCTACTGAAACTTATTCATGCATAAGTCAAAAGACCCAAACCAGAGTCAGGCATTTATGGAGCTTAGAACAGGAGGAAAATGAACACAATTCTCCTTAGATCACGCCAGTTTGGGAGGACTGAAAACTTACTGATTTGGAAAAGTATCAAGACATGAAAGAACAGAAGCTCAGGCCAGGCATCCTTCCCCTCCCCAAGATATGCACAGAATCTACCACTAACATTAAGTCTGAAGTCAAAAAGTAGACTGGAAGATTGAGGAAATTAAAAAAACAACACCATAACTGATAGCAACTCTCATTGTAGTGGTGAAGAACCAGAAATTGAGAGGATGCCCATCAGTTGGGGAATGGCTAAATGAGTTGTGACATGATTATGATGGAATACTACTACATTATGATGGAATAACAAAAGGAAAAGAAGGTTAATTTTAAAAACCATGGAAAGACCTAATTGAAATTATGAAGAGCAAAACAAGCAGAACCACAAGAACATTATATATAGAAATAGAAATAGCATTTGAATAATAGCTTGTGGATATCAGCCTTCAGAGAAAGAACTGATAAATAGAACTGAGTGGAGTGAGGGAGGGAGATACCTGGGAACTTTAATATAACAATTACATTTTTAAAAAGTCAAAAAATGAATACAATGAAAGGGGACCGGCTCAGACAAGCACAGAAGACAATGACTTGAAAACATCTATAAGCAAAATCTCAAATAAAAATATAAGATTGTACATGAATCAAAAAAAAAATTCCTGAATCATTAATGAAAGAGTGAAAAAAGAGCAAAAAGAAAGATCTTTACAATCAAATGAGAATGGTAGAGAAAAAAATGAGTGCTGAACAAGAAAAATATGAAAAGAGAATTAACAAGCTTAGTAAAAGGTAAAAAATCTTAATGAGGAAGATAATGCCTTGAAAATTAGAATTGGCCAACTGGAAGCCAATATCTTCACAAGCATCAAGAAATAATAAAGCAGAGTAGAAAGAGTGGAAAAGTAGGAGAAAATGTAAAATATCTCACAGGAAAATAACCTGGAAAACAGATTGAGAGGAGATCATTTAAAAATCACTGGACTACATGAAAGTCATGAGCAAAAAGTAAAAAAGAACTTTGACTTTATAGTTCAAGAAACCATAAAAGAAAACTGCCCAGATATTTTAGAACCACAGGGCAAAATAGAAATTGAAAGAATCCACTGATCATTTTCTGAAACTCCAAAATGAAAACTTCTAGGAAAATTATAAAATCCAGAGCTCCCTGGTCAATGAAAAAAAATAATGCAAATTGCTAGAAAGAAAGAATTCATGAACCATGGAATAACTCAGGATTTAGAGGCCCACACTTTTAAAGAGTGGAAAGCTTAGAAGATAATATGCCAAAAAACAAAAGTCCAGGGTTACAAACAAGAATAACTTACCCAGGAAAACTTATTGTAAACTTATGGGAGAAGGTAGGGATCTTTAATGAAATATTAGACTTTTAACCATTTCTGATGGAAAGACCAAAATTAAGTATAAAATTTGACATTTAAATGCATGACTCAAAAGAAGCATAAAAAGGCAAACATGAGTAAGAAATCACAGAGAACTAAACAAGGTTAAACTGTCTTATATTCATATAAGGGGTGATGATACATGTAACTCCTCAGAACTTTATCATCCCCAGGATTCTTAGAGGGAGTCTAATTAGAAAGATTCTTTTATGTTTTGATGATCTTAAAATAATAGAAGGAGCAGAAAAAGTAATGCATTAGGAGGAGATAAGGGGAAATTACCTTACACAAATGAGGTACAGAAGGAAGACTTTATATAAGAAGCAGTCAGAGAAGAGTGGTCAGTGCCTGGACTTTATTCTCATCTGAACTGGTTCAATGAGGAATGAACACAAATATGCACAATTGGTTACAGAAATTCATTTTACCCAAGAGAGAAGTAGGAAGGAAAGAGGTTAAGAGAAAGAGAATAAGAGAGAGGGTAGATTAAATAGGCATTACTCAAAATAAAAAGACTTTTAAAGATGGAAAAAGCAAAAGAAAAATATGAGTATAGGATGGGAAGAAATATAGTGAATTTGAATGGGATGAACTCACTCATAAAAGAGAAGAGGATGATACAATGGAGTAGAAACCAGAATCCAACAATATGTTGTTTATAAGAAAAACACTTGAAACAAAGATAAACATAGAGTTAAAATAAGAGTCTGGAGCAGAATCTTAAACTTCAGCTCAAGTAAAAAAGGCAGAGATAGTAGTCATGAACTTAGTCAAAACAAAAACAAATTAGATCTAATTAAAAGACATAAATAGGAGAACTTCATTTTACTAAAAGAGACCACAGATGTGGACCCAGTGGCATAGCACCTAAGTTTTTAAAAGAACAGGTTAAATGAATTAGGAAACAGCAAAACTAAAATATAGTATGATTATATCTATCTGATTATAAATAAATATGTAATATAAATAGAATTTACCCCTCTCAGACCTAGACAAATGTAACCACAAACTAAACAAAGTTAAAGAGAGGAATAGAATTTTAGAAAACTTAGATACAATAGACCTCTGGAGAATATTGAATGGGAAGAGAAAGAAACATACTGATTACTCAGGTGTACCTGACACCTTCACAAAAATTTGCCACATATTAGGGCATAAAACCTTCACAAATGTAGAAATATTAAATGCATCTTTTTTTGACTAGAATGCCATAAAATTAAATTAAATAAAGGCTTTTGAAGGATACATTAAAATTTAATTGGAAACTAAATAATCTAAACTTAAAGAATGAGTGCTTCAAAGAACAAATTATAGAAATAATCAATAATTTCTTTAAAGATAATGACCACAATGAATCAGCATAACAAAATTTGTGGACACAAAGCAGTCCACAGGGGACAATTTATATCTAAGTGTATATATCAATAAAAGAGAGAAAAAGCAGATCAATGAAACTAAAAATAATTAGAAAACCAACTAAGTAAAAACTTCAATTAAACACCAAAATAGAAATCCTGAAAATCAATGGAAAGATGAACAAAACTGAAAGTTAAAAAACCCTCAGAACTATTAAACTAATAAATAAGACTGGGAACTGATTTTTTGGGGTGTGTGGGAGAAGCATAGATAAGCCATTGACTAATTTTATTTAATAAAAGAAAGAAGATCAAGGTACTAGTATTAAAAGTGAAAAAGATGTATTTACAAATAATGAAAAAAAGAAATAAAAGCAATTATTAGGAACTATTTGGCCGGACTATATGCTAATAAAACTGACAATCTAAATGAAATGAATATTTACTAAAGAATTTGTTGCAAAAAGTTTTTTTTAAAAACTCCATCATAGAAAACCAATTGAATCAATTATAAATGAACTCCCAAAGTGATGGAGTCAGAGGAGGGGAGGAGGCAGTAGATAGGTGGATTCAAAAGCAAATTTTATTAAACATTTAAAGAACAATTCATCCTAATATTATTTCCATTATTTGAAAAAATGGATAAAGAAGGAATCCTACAATTTCCTTCTATAACAGAGATATTTCTTGATATCTAAATCAGAGAAGAGAGATAAAACAGAGAAGGAAAGCTGTAGACCAATTTCCCTAGTGAATATTAAAGCAAAAAAAGTAAACAAAATATTAGCAATGAGATTATAGCAGTACAAAGATGGTAAGACTAGTGTATAGCCAGGCTAATTTATGCTAGCATTGCAGGGCTGGTTCAGTATTAAGAAAACTATCAGCGTAATTATTCATATTAATAATGAAACTGCAAAAACATATGATTATTTCAACAGATGGAGAAAAAGCTTTTGAGAAAATGCGATAGCCATTCCTGTTAAATATTAAAAAGCATAGGAATAAATGCAGCTTTCATTTTGGTATCAGTTCCAAGGCAGAAGAGCGATAAGGGCTAGGCAATTTGAGGTTAAGTGACTTGCTAAGAGCCACACGGGTGGGAATTGTCTGAGGCTAGATTTGAATCCTCTGAACAGAAGAACCTCCTGTCTCCAGGCTTGGCTCTCATTGAGCCACCTAACAGCCCTTAAATAATAGGTTCTGAAAACGTTAGATTGTAAGGTCTTTGAGGGCAGGGACTGTCTTTTGCCTTTTTTTTTTTTCCTGTGTCCCAATATGCCTGGCACATCGTGCTTAATAAATGATTATTAATTGATTAATTGAAATAACAACATTATTTGTAGCAGAGATAAACTAGAAGCCTTGCCAGTTTGATCCATTTATGTCTATTATCATTGTTACTATTTAATATTGCATTAGAAATGCAAACTGTAACAACAAGACAAGAAAAAGATGGAAGGAATAAGTATGGGGCAAGGAGAAACAAAACTATCACTTATTTGCAAATGATAGGATGATTTAAAGAACCATAGAGTCAATTAAAAAACTAATTGAAACAATTAACAACTTTAGCAAGTTGTAGGATTTAAAAGAAATTCACATAAATCATCAGTATTTTTATATATTACCAACAAAAGAAAGAGAAATTCCATTTGCAATCACTATGGACGATAGGAAATATGTGGGAGTCTATCTGCCTGGACAGGCACAGGAACTATATGAACACAATTACAAAACACTCTTTGTAAATAAATTCAGATCTAAATAATTGGAGAAATAGTCATTGCTCATTGGTAGAACAAGACAATATAATAAAATGACAGTATTATCCAAGTTAATTTACTAATGGTGCCATCTCAAACGATCAGAAATTACCTTATAAAACTCCAAGGTGTACAAACCTCCATCATTTCTTATAACACAAGACTATTCCATCACATTCATATACTACAACTTCTTGACTTCCATTTAACGGGTATCCCCTCAGTTTCCAACTTTTTTGCCACCACAAAAAGCTGTTAAAAAGGTGTGTGTGTGTGTGTGTGTGTGTGTGTGTTCTTTTCCTATTCAATTGTTTTTAACTTTTGACTCATTGAGATCAAAGCAAAAAGAAAACACACACACAAATGTGATGGAATAGTGTTAGTGCTGTGTTATAAGAAATGAAAGGAATGAGAAAAACCTGAGAAGATTTGTATGAACTGACACAAAGTGAAGTAAGCAGAACTAGAACAATTTATATAGTTCTAGCAATATCATAATGATAATCAAATTTGAAAGTCTTAATATCTTTGATCAACAAAATGACCAACCACAATTTTAAAGAACTCAAGATGAGACATATTATTTCCCTTAAGACAAAACTGATGGACCCAGAGTGAAGAGTGAAGCATATTTTCCTTTTTCTATCTGTCTGTCTGTCTGTCTCTGTTTCTGTCTCTCTCCTCACATTTATAATGGGTTTTATTTTTCTTATCTTCCCAATAGGTAGGGGAGGGAGAGAGAATATGGAATTGTAAATAAAATGAAATTTAAATATTTTTAATTGAGGGCTTTTTTTTTTGGAAAATAAAATAAATAGTAATCCTCCCATCCATTCATGGACTCCCTGGAATTTATCCATGGATTCCAAAGTAAGAATCCCTGCTTTATAGGATGTTCAACACATTCTCTATCTCACTGGTTAGTCTCATGTTGGGGGCACCTGTCCCCACGTATTAGCCTCAATATCTCATTTACCTCAATACAGCTAAAATGGAAGTTCACCTAAGAGAAATGCAAACTTTTGGGGGCTCCATACATAAAAAGCTGAAATGTACTCTTAGATTGCTCTCAGCTCTGCACCCAAAAACGTCCTTCACCCACTCACATACACTGACTCACACTCCACTGACAGCACACTGACTCATGCCCCCAGCACTTGCACACATTCAAGTTAATGAACTAATCACTCTCCCTGCTTTCACATACCATCCGCTGCAAACTCAAACTGGGCTCAAAATACACTCCATCATCGGCACTCAGGGATAAGCTTCCAACTCCACCCACTCCACCAAGTATACAGAACTCTTTTATAACCTATTGGGTAATTGCAGAATAGCAGGATCTCAGAGTTGAAAGGGAATGAATGAATGAAGAAATATTTAAGTCCTTTTGGAATAGAAATGGAAAAGCAAGAGAGTTCCTGTTCTCAAGGAGCTTCCATGCTAATAGAGGGAGATAACAGCTATAGAAGGTCTCAGCTACATCAGATGGAAAGGTCTCGTGGTCCTTAGGGGACAGTGGCAAAGCAACTGGTGATGTGTCTTCTCTAATGCCATCTCTGCTGATAAAGTCATTCCCAGATCTGATATGAAGCCAGTTGGCAATGCCAGGCACTTTGGTTGGGAGAACTTCCTTGAAACCTGAGGTTGTCTAGTCTGGTCCACATGTGACAAAGAATTCCCTCCCCCTTATCCCCAACATGTGGGCATTCAGTTATTCCTTAAAGTCATCTCAGAAGAGGGGGCCCATTGTCTCCATTCCATGTTTGGACAGCTCTTATTGTTGGCCAAGACATCAAGCCTAAGCATCCTTCTCTGCAACTTCAAGGGATCTCAAAGAGCCAGAGCATGTCTGTATCAAGACAATTCAGGGTGGAATAACTTCATTTCCCTGTTTTGTCAGGGTCCCGGGACTGAGAGATTATGGAAATGCTATAGGCAGAGTTTGCCTGGATTTTTGCAAAGCATTTGATAGCCTCTCATTCTAGTCTAGTGGGAAAGATCAAGAGAGATAGGCAAGATGATAATCTACTTAAGTGACCAGAAAAGTCATCAATGGTTCAATGTCAACTTGAAAAATCTCTAATGGAGTACTGGGGGCAGCTGGGTGGCTCAGTGGATTAAGAGCCAGGCCTAGAGATGGGAAGTTCTGGGTTCAAATCTGGCCTCAGACACTTCCTAGCTGTGTGACCCTGGGCAAGTCACTTAACCCTCATTGCCTAGCCCTTACCAACTTACCACTTACACGGTATGGACTCCAAGATGGAAGGTAAGGGTCTTAAAAAAGGAAAAAAAAGGAAAAAAAATATATATATATACATACTCTAATGGAGTACCCCAGGAATTTTGCTTGCCCTAGAGCTGTTAACATTTTGTCAATGATTTATATCAGTGGTTCCCAAACTTTTTTGGTCTACCGCCCCCCCCCTTCCAGAAAAAATATTACTTAGCCCCATGGAAAGTAATTTTTTTAAAAATTTTAATAGCAATTAATAGGAAATATAAATGCACCTGTGGCCATCACTGCCTCCCTGGATTGCTGCAGCACCCACCAGGGGGAAGTGGTGCCCACTTTGGGAATCATTGATTTATATGAAGGCAGCAGTGAAATGCTTAGCAAATTCACAGGTTTCACAAAGCTGGAGTGGGGGAGAGAACAATCGCCTACTGTGTGCCAGGAGCTATGATTTACCAGTCTTTCATTAATTCTCATAATGTTTCTGGGAGGTGGGTAGTATTATTATCATTATTATACAGAGGAGGAAATTGAGGCAGATAGCAGTAAAGTGACTTGCTCAGGGTCACACAGCTAGTAAGCATCTGAGGATAGGTTTGACTCAGATCTTCCTGGCTGAATGTTCAGCACTCTAGGAAGGGTAGCTGACATGTTGGATGACAGATTCAGAACTGAAACAGATTTCAACTGGTAAGATGTTAGGTTGATAAATATGATATATTTTAGTTGGGGAATATGATAGAATTCAGTTGGGGAAAATATAAAATCTTACACTTGGGTTAAAAAAATCATCTTAGCAGGTACAAAGTGGGACAGATATGACTAGAAAACAGTTAATCTGATAAAGATCTGAGTGTTTAACCAAATGGAAAGCTCAAGAGAGTGATATAAATGGAGAAATCGTGCCAGCCCAACAAAGGCTGATGAGCCACTGGGAGGTTCAGGTTGGCCAGCTCACATCTATGGTTTGGGTTTGGTTCTGGGGGTCACTTTTAGGCAGACACTTCAGAAATCGAGGGCCAGTGAGGCTGGTGAATAAATGACCCCCTTTATTCCCTGGGATGACTGCTTTAGCCCAGAGAGGAAAAGACTTTGGAGGAACAGAATTATTATAGAAAAGTATGTAAAGAGCTGATGGAGAAAAGAAAGATTAGATTTGGTCTTCTTGGAGCCCAACAGGTAGAACTGCAGAGTAGAACTTCACCCTGATGTGGAAAAGCTTCCAAATGGTTAAAGCAGCCCCTGAGTAAGGAGCTTGGGTCTTCAGCCAAAAACTGGATGACCCACCACCTCCTGGGAATGTTGGAGAGATGATTCTTGTTCAAAGGTGGACTGGACGAGCTCATCTCTCAGACTGCTTCTGACTCTGAGATTCTGGGATTCTCTGAAACTTGGGTGTAAGTCCTGCCTGCTTCTTGTTACCTGTATGACTGGGGGTAGATCAGTTCCTTATCTTGAAGTTGAGAGAATTCTCCTCTTCAATGTCCAGCTCCAGAACTCTGATCCAATGAAGATCTTTGTTAAAATGGGATTCTTTGGGGGCAGCTGGGTAGTTCAGTGGATTGAGAGCCAGGCCTAGAGACAAGAGGTCCTAGGTTCAAATCTGGCCTCAGACACTTCCCAGCTGTGTGACCCTGGGCAAGTCACTTGACCCCCATTGCCTACCCTTACCACTCTTCCACCTATAAGTCAATGCACAGAAGTTAAGGGTTTAAAATAAAAAAAATAATAATAATAAGATGGGATTCTTTGGGGCATTGGGAACACAGCGGATAGAAAGCCAGAACTAGAGAGGGGAGGACCTGGGTTCAAATTTGACCTTGGACATTTCCCAGGTAGGTGACCCTGGGTAAGTCATTTCACCCCCATTGCCTAGTCCTTACCACTCTTCTGTCTTGGAACATAGTATTGATTGTAAGATGGAAGGTAAGGGTTTTAAAAACAAACAAACAACAAAAACAAATGAAAGACAGTATTCCTTTATAGATTTGGGTCTGATTCTCACTTTAGAATTTTTTTGGCAGTCTACATAATTTAATTATTTCCCCTGTGTACTCTACCATCCAGAGTTATATTTACACACAAGCTATTTCATGGCATAGTAGCTTAATGTCCCAAATTTCGTCCTCTTCTCTTCGTGCTAATGATTATTAATGATAACCTATTTCTGTGACCTTTAAGGTTTAGTAAGGACTTTTCTCACAACCCTGGGAGGTTGTTCTCCTTTTGCTTCCATCTACCCTTTATCTATGTGTGGTTGTTAACAAAAGTATTTTCATCCCCATTTTATAGATGAGGAAATCAGACTCCTAGGGATAAGTGACTTGTCTTAGACCCAGAGCTGGTTAAGTATTGGAGCTAAAACACAAACTTGCGAGTTAGGTCTCTGATTGTCTTCATTTTATGGGTGAGAAGTATCTGGAACTAGACTTGAACTCAGGTCTTCATGACTCCAAATATAGCATTCTCCATTATGTCGTCTTGTCCCTTCATTTCCTATTTCAATATAAGCTTATTGAAGACTGTAATTATCTCCTTTTTGGCTTTGAATTCCCAAAGCCTAGCAACTAGTCTGGTATACATTTAACCGATGCTTCTTGAATTGTAATAATAACAGTTTTTATATATCATGCATTTAAGGTTGGCAAAATACTTTATAGATATTACCTCTTTTTATTCTTATAATGACCTAGTCCCATTTTATAGACAAAGAAACTGAGGCTGAGTCTGTTGATATCACTCGCCCAGAGTCACTCAGCTGGATTTGAGTTCAGATTTTTTTTACTCTAATGCCAATGCTTTATCCACTCTTCCCACCTGGCTGCCTATGACAATAGCACTACACCCAGACTGGCTATATGAGTCATCAACCTTTAAGAATTTTGGTTTTCCACTTAGACTGTAGAGTTGCTAGAGAATAAGCCCTATATCTTTTATGGAGACCCCAAGGGACTTTCTGTAATAAGCAGTTACAGCCAGTCTATCCACCATAGTGAAAATATTTAGCTTTTCACACATAGTGACTGTTTTTATCCATCCAGGATGGCCCATTAACCAATGAATGATCTGGTTTTGTCACATTGCTAGGGCTCTCCCAGGAAGAGAAGAGAGCAGAGCCATAGGGGTGGGAGGAGAGATCCCTGAACATCTGAAAAGGGGGACTTTGGTGCGGAGTTCCCCAGATCCAGATGAGTGAAGAAAAGGAATTGGTGACCACAACATACTAGGATGGGAAGTCTCATCAAATTTAGGCTTTAGCTAATTTTGAATCAGAACTACATTCTGCCAACTTGTCTCTTTCCATACTTTTATTTTCATTTTCTTGGTTTCTTAGTTGTTTATTTTTTAAAAATTCTTAACTTTGTCTTGGCTGAGCTAAAAGAAAAATGTATCCTTTTCCCCCTGCATGGTAGAATGGAAGAGCATCGGGCTTGGAGAAGACCTGAGTTCCATCTGAGTCTGTAATTAGTTATCTTCACCATCTCAGGTTGTTAGGTCCCTCGAAGGACCTCTTTCTCCTCGTTGGCGAAATGAAGTACTTAATATAGGTGATCTCTAAAATCCTCTGTAGCTCTCAGCCCTGTGATCCTATATCTGGTCTACATCTTGGCCGGGACAGTTAGGGAGATCACTGTTCTCACAGAAAGCAGAGGTGGTGCTTGGATCTGGTGGGAACTTGGGACATGGGGCAGATGGCATTTGGGAGCCCAAGAGAGACAGAGATAGGGCACCTGTGGGCATCCCTTCCATCACATGGCAACAAAGAGAAGCAAGCCTAAAGACATCTCTCAGACTGCCAGCATCTCTAGGAACAAAGGAGATTGCATCTGTGTAACTTGCATGTGCGCAATTTAGGATGCGAGCCCTTCACAAATACCTCTGACAGGTATATTCCTTTGTGTGTTTCCAGGGCATCCTTGGGGACAGAACCTTGGTACAGATGATGATTATTGTGACTAGACTCTGTACTATGGGACAGCTTGGGAGGCCTGGGAGAACATGACAGAGATGAGAAAATGAATCAGGCTCCCAGATCCAGCTGTGATCCTTTGCCAGGATGAAAATATGCTTAGCCAGAGAGATGAGAAAAATGCTACCCTGTTATAGTCATAAACTCTGCAAGACTTCCCTTCCCCCCCACCCCTTTCCTTCCCTTTCTCTTCCAGAAAAAAGAAGGATGAGGAATGATTCATCTTAGATTCCTGAAAGTCAGCTGTGGAACCTTAGGCTGGGGGGGGGGGGAGGGATAAAATCATTTAGAATTTCAAAGAAATTAGGTAATTTGAAAATTTATGATCAGTAGCAGCATCCCTGATTTCTGGTTCTTACTGGTTGAAAGTTTGTGGGTGGCAGGAGAGAATCACACCTCTGTCCATCCCTCTTTGATCTGGGCACTGTGGCTGCCCATCCTGAAGACAAAATGGGACTGAGAGAAGGCTAAAGGGAGAATGCATTCGCCCCATATCTTCTCAGGGATTAAGTGGGGTAATGGACCTTTATGTCCATTCTGCCCCTATGTAGGGCTTTCCTTGTTTTCCTACCTGCACCCAGTGTGGTTGGGAATGACCAGTTCAATCTGCTTTTGACCTCTCCCCTTTGGGTCAAGGGGAGAACCAAGCCCAATTAAAAAAAAACACTTTGACTTGGGTAGTATTTTTTGAATTCTATTGTGGGGGGGACTCCCATCGTAGGCTTCTTATCATCTTTAGCAGGTGGCTGTACAAAGTGCCATAAAACACCAGCAGGGAAATAAATGTGAATAGATTTGTAAATGCTCATCATTTCTAATAATTACCGTGACTGTCATATCTGGGGGTGCCTCAACCCTGCATAATCTTGGGTTGAATTTGGGTCCAGAAAGTAAACTGAGGGAAGCCCAATTAGCCTAAGGAGTCACTTGGTAACACATAGCCCAAGAACATGGCTTCATTGGGTTCCTGAGGCCCATTGTTCTAACTCCTTGCCCTGGGAGTGGCATTGCCACAGTTGGCCTGAAAAAGAGACCAAGAGCTTTTCATGTTGCCTCCTCACACCAAATGCGGGCACATCTGTCCAGAGCCTTTGCCCCATTTCTTAGCCATGAGCTTCTCGGGCTTGTGCTCCTTCCCCAACGTTGGAGAGAAAACTAAGAAACTTACACCAAATGGGCCTGGCACACAGCCAGGCCGAGTCAGACTGGAATGGCCTTTCTTTCTTTTTCAAATATTTATTTTATTTTTCGTTTCATTCTGAGTTCCTAGCTGTTTCTCTCCTGCCCTCCCAACCCCACAGTAGAGCTCAACCTCTGACCCACATTTCTATCTATATGAAATCATACAATTCAAACTTCCATATAGTAGCTCTTTCTCTGGAGGTAGATAGCATCTTCCTCCGTAGGGCCTTTGTTGTTGATTTGAATATTGATACCACTCAGAATAGCTTAGTCATTCACAGATACTCTTCAGACACTATTGCTGTTCCTGTAGACAACATTCTCTTGGTTCTGCTCTCCTTGATTTCATGCAGATCTTTCCACGTTTCTCCCAAAAGAACTTGCTCATCGTTTCTTATGGCACAGCAGTATTCCATCACAATTCAGCCATTCCCCAATGGATGGACATCTGAGATTCCAGTTCTTGCTGCCACAAAGAGAAATGGTTTTTTTTTTTCTTTTTTTTTCCCTCATCACCTTGGGGAATAGACCTAATGCTGGGATCAAAGAGCCTACCCAGTTTTATAGCCCCTTAGGAATAATTCTGGATTGCTCCAGATGGATGGATCAATTGGAACAGTCCACGGTGTTTTAGAGTCCCAATTTTCTACATGCCCTCCAACATTTGTAATTCTCCCCTCCTATTGTTTTAAAGGGGGGGGGGGAGTTTCTATCATTTTAGCCACTCTTAAAGTTATTTTCATTTATACTTTCCTAATCAGCAGTGATTTAGAGCATTTTTTCATATCACTATATGACTATATCACTTTGACTTCTTCCAAAACTGTCTGTTTATGTACTTTGACCATGTATCAATTGGGGAGTGACACATTCTTATGGATGGGCCTTTCTTCATGTTTTTATTTGCACAGTATCTCATACTGCCCATGGAAAAGACTGGAGGGAACCAGCTTAGGTACTACTCTATCAGAAAGACATAGAATGGCAAGACTTCAAGTGACAACTTTGTATCCAGCCTCAGGACTGGTCTAGCCAAGTTCAGGGAGGGTCATCAGCAGATTGGCCAGAAGACAAGAGTTTGAGGAGGAGCCACTCTCTAGGGCCAGTCGCTCAGTCACAGAGGAGACCTTCAACTTGCATCAGTGAAGGGAAGAGGGGTGTTGAAGAAATCCCTTCAAATATCAAGGCAGTGAGATGTCTACCAAATACAATAGCAGTGTGATGGAGAAGATCCAAAATGAGGAAGTGGTCAGGGCAGACTTCTCAGTGGAGCCAAGCCCCGATCTAGCTCCTACAAGAAAGAGTTGGCATGAGTTGGTGGAAAGGTGGAAAAGTTCTCCACATGGTCTCTGAGGTCCCCTCCAACTTTGAAATTCTGTGATTATAGGAAATGTTCACAGTGGCTTTGACAGTTCCAAAAGAACTGTCTTGTTCTCCATCCTGGTCCTTTTCCGTATCTCCACTTTGTGAGAATTAACATTAATATCCAATACCTCCAAGTATTATATTTAATAAGATTTATTAATAATAACTAAAATTAAAAGCTAGAGTAAAGACAAGCTTCCCAGACCATGCATGCAGGAGAAGAGAGCAAGAGGGCAGAGTTACAGAACTTATCTATACAATACAATGTAAGCACGTAATTTAGATGAAAGGACAAGGATTCGAGGTAATGTAGTTCAGGGGTCCAAGCTTTTCTAATTATTCAACTTCTTTGGATACTTTGGACCCATCCCTACTCAGCACCCTCTCTGACTATCTGGGGAGCCCTATGAACCCTTCTCAGAATCATCCTTTTAAATAACTAAAGGAAATGCTAAGTGTCAGTGAGTGGTTAATGAAAATAGAGATGTTTTCTTTGCCCATCCAAATTCACTGATTCCTTGAAATCTCTCTTTGGGAGTCCATGGATCCCAGGTTAGGAACCTCCATTCTAAGAGGCAGCTAGGTAGCTGGGTAGATAGAAAGCCAGTCCTGGAGATGGGATGTCCTGAGTTTAAATCTAGTCTCAGACACTTTCTAGTTATATGACCCTAGGCAAGTCACTTAACCCCCATTGCCTGGCCCTTCCCCCACCAATACTTAGTACTGATTCTAAGACAAAAGATAAGGATTTCTTATTTCTTTTTAGGAACCCCATTCTAGGAAATTACTAAATTAAAAGCCAGGAGTAAATAAATTTGCTCCCTATGACGTCATCTCATGAACCTCATGAATTTCCCTCCCTTATCCAGCCAAGCCTACCTTGCTTTTCCCAGAAGTGCCCTTGTTTTAAAGTCTATCTCTCCAACAGAGTCAACAGTCTGTATGTACCTCTCCCACTCAGACATTTGTTCCACCAAGCGGGGAAACCCAGAAGCTACACACACAGCAGTTGAAAGACAAGATGAGCAACAAATCCCTGTTTGACGAGCTTTATTTTTAAACTATTCATCGCCACAGAGAGGAGATGGCAGATAATGGTCCAGGTCCGGAGCTTCTAGGGCCCAGACGAGGAGATTGTTTCTGCCCAACCGAGCAGGGTTGGTGAAAATGAATTTTCCATTAAGTTGGAGTCCAACACAGATTGTACGACTTAGTCTACCATAAAGAACGTGGGCAGCTCTACTGAGGCTGCTATTTTTATCTTGGCTTCTCAGTATCCGGCTCCTAATTATTTAATTCACAAAGTACGGTTCACGGGGCAGTGTTTGTTTGTGTGTGTGTGTGTGTGTGTGTGTGTGTGTGTGTGGTGGGGACTGGTGATGGAGTTTTAGAACTTAATCAGGTAAGGACATTAAAGTATGAAAAGTAGCCTCTGTATGGGATCCCAGAAATGCTATTGATGACAATCACCTTCTTTTTAGGGACCTGAGAGACACATCCAGGGCATGACACTGGAGGATGTATTGCTGTGCAATTTTTAGGGAAAAAAGGGAAATCTTTTAGCTTTAATGAAGGTGGCCGGAGAAGATATTTAAAGTGAAGAAGGAAAGGGCTTTGTAAACTTTGGGAAGATTTTTCTGGTTTAATTTTTTTTAAACCTTTCTCTTCCATTTTAGAATCAATACTGTGTATTGATTAAGTGACTTGCCCAGGTTACACAGCTAAGAAGCATCTGAGGTCAGATTTGAATCTGGTTTAATTTTTACAGAGTTTTGCTGAATCCCGTCTCAGTTGTGCAAAGTCTTTGCATAGAATGGCTCTCTTGGTGGAAAGTGGGATGACATAACCAACTTATTGGTCAGAAAGTCTGATCAGCAGTGAATGGACTCAGTTTGAGAGCTGCGATGGCTACATTGGTCTTATTTATCTGGCAGCTGTCCAAGGAATAATCAAAGATGAAATCGAATTGTTGTGTTAGAGTTGTGTAAATTGTTTCAAATACAATGGAATATTTGTCTGCTACTTCTCAAGAACTGACATAAAATATATCAAGGAGCCCATAAAATATAAATATATATACATACATATACGTATATGTCACTTTACATATAACTTATAGATAGAAATTATACATGAGTTCATGTTACACACATAATTTATAGATATAAGTTTATATCTATAAATTATATATATGTTACTTTAAGGTTTATAATGTACTTTGGCTATATCATCTAATTTGATCCTCACAACAACCTTGGAGCATGGGTGCTATTATCCCCAATTTATTGTTGAGGAAACTGAGACTCAGAGAGGTTAAGTGATTTGTCCAAGATCACACAGGAGCCAATGGTTGAGGCAGGATTCAAACTCAGTTCTTCTTGGCTCCAAGTCCTACTTGTTATTTAGTCACTGTAATATCTTATTGTTTTTAGGATGTAAAGGACATGTTTGACCGAAAGAGGAAATGGGCCAATTATGAAGCAAGGGGGATGGACAGCTTGGGTACTACCCTGATAGTCATTAAATCTTCAAAGAAATGGAAAGGGAGAGAGAGAGAGGGAAGGAAGGAAGGAAGGAAGGAAGGAAGGAAGGAAGGAAGGAAGGAAGGAAGGAAGGAAGGAAGGAA
>NC_058131.1:706307474-706325637 GCF_016433145.1 Gracilinanus agilis
TCCTTCCTTCCTTCCTTTTTTCTTTCTCTCTCTCTCTTTCCTTCCTTCCTTCCTTCCTTCCTTCCTTCCTTCCTTCTTTCCTCTTTTTTTTGTATTTCTCTACATGTCCTTTTAAAAAGAAATTTAATTAATTAATTTAAACTATTTTTCCATGTTCTTTTCCTCCTTCCTCCCACCCCCTCCTGTAACCAGTATGCAATTCCACTGGATTTTACATGTGCCATTGATCAAGACCTGTTTCCATATTATCTAATTCATGTGTTCTAAATTAATAACATTTAATGTTATTATAATAATAATGTCAGTGACAGACAGTCTTTTGGTGGTTCACTAGAGATTTCATCCAAGTGTCATTCTTTCAACAAATATTGATCGAGCATTTACATAGATGCATATATTCATGCATATTCACATTACATTGGTGTGTCTATATTTACACACATTGGCATGCAAATACATACGTGAGTGTGTGTATATATAAGCATAGGTATTATTTTTCAAGAGAGAAAACTCCGGGATGGCCCCGTAGGGGCATGCAGGGATTATCCCTTCTCTCTACCCTCAGGGAGTTTATAATCAAATGGGCTGGGATTGATTGATTGATTGATTGATTGATTCTCTGAACCGGAATGATTATAAACTGTCTCCCTGGTCCTCAGGGCCAGGTAACTCAGCGGATAGAAGTCAGGAAGGCTCAACTTCTTGAGTTCAAATCTGCCCTCAGATACTTGCTAGCGATACGATCCTGGGCGAGGATCCCTTAACCCTGTTGGCCTCAGTTTCCTCATTTGTCAGTCGTTGTCAGCCTGCCCCCCTCCCCATCCACACTTGGCTTTCCATGGTTTCACATTTTCACAGTGGAGGAGGGAGGCAGGAAGGGGGCTACCTCCAGAGCGGGGAGGAGGCCAGTGCGGGGTTCGAGGACCCAAGGCTGGGACCCGGGCTCTGGCAGCGTCTCTCTGAGCATCAGAGCTTCTGCTTTGGCTCGTGTGGTGGAGGGGGCGTGTGCAGGGGTGGGAGCCCTCGGCTGAGCCACGGGGCAGGCGTGGGAAGGGACAGAGGTAACGGGGGGAGGGGGAGGGGGGGGCTTAAAAGGGAAAAGGGAAAGTGAGGAATGCCCGGGGTTTCAGGGGGCCACCATAGAGTGCAGAGCAATCCTGTGCAAGGTCCTTGATCGTTGCTCGCAGCGTTATTATGCGCATGCGTGTATACGGAAATCTCGCCCTGCGGGAGGTCAGCAGGTGACCGTGTCTATTCGCAGGCTCCAGAGTTTATTAAATCCAAGTCTGGGGGGCAGCTAGGCGGCTTCCAATTCGGACCCAGACACTCCTAGCTGCGTGACCCTGGGCAAGTCCCTTAATTCCATTTCCCTAGCCCTTGGAACCACCCTATCATATTGATTTTAATATGGCAGGTAGGGGTTTTAAAAAAAAAATCCAAGCCTACCATTCTATTCCATGCTGCATCCTCTCGCGGTACTTTTTAAAATTTTAGTTCTGGGTCCCCACCCCCAGCCTACTTATTTGGGTGCAGACCTGTAAGTTTATCCATTTAGCCCTTCCAGTATAGAAATTCCCTTTGCTGACATAGTTTGGCCACGTCCTTGTATGGGGGAGCTTTTATTTGAAATTTATTTATTTGTTTTTTAAACCCTTAACTTCTGTGTATTGGCTCCGAGGCGGACAATGGGGGGGGGTCAAGTGACTTGCCCAGGGTCACACAGCTGGGCAGTGTCTGAGGCCGGATTTGAACCTAGGACCTCCCCAGTCTCTAGGCCTGACTCTCACTCCACTGAGCTACCCAGCTGCCCCGGGAGCTTTTATTTTAAAGGCTCTGCCTGTGGTTGTATTGCTGGTCTGTGCCAAAGGCAGGCGAACTCAGCTCTTCCTAAGCCAGGACTCTGTGGCTATGTCACTGCTTCACCCAGAGCAGAAACTTGAGGAGTAATTGTTGGACTGGACTGGGTCGGGTACCTGCCGCAGAAGTGCTGACGAGCTTCCGAATCAAATGTACTGACAAAGAGCCAGCAGAAGATCCATAACGATCCTTGTTTCCGTCCCATCTTCCATCTGACTCAAGGGCTGAGGCTCACCGGGGGTCCCCACGAGCCTCCTCCCTTCTCCTGGCCACTTTTTCCTTCCCAGAATGCTTGTTTCCAAGAAGCGCTGACAGTTTAACTCAATTATTCTTTATTGTCCTAAACATTTTCTGGTGAAAAAAAGGGGGGGGCTTTAAGGATGGCGGTAAGACTTCTCCCAATGGGTGAGCACCCAGGCGTGCCCCCACTTCACACCGTAGCTTTGTTCCTTAAGAAATGCATGCTTGCATGCGTGCTGCCCTCCATGAATTGGCGTTTCAAAGCCCTGCAGTTTCCTTGGTGTGGGAACATGGAGCTTCTCTGTGATGGACTCTCTTCAAGAGATGCCCCCTCTTAGGCTCTCTCCCAGAGCTGGGGAGAGTCGAACCCAGATCCTTCTCTTCTGGTAGTGCCCTTCTCCTTCAGCTTGGGAATCAAGTTCCCTTTTCCGAGTGGCTCTTCATGGGCCGGAGCTCCGTGCTGGAAGCTGGTCTCTGAAGCCCTTGGTGCCAGGACACCCCCGGGGTAGGGCTCTGGGGAGCCCACAGACCTCTTCTCTTGGCTCCAAAGCCGGGTTTTCGTTCATAAAGAGCAGAGGCTTCTCCAAGAAGCCGGTTCTACTGAAATACACTGAGCGAAATTGTTTTTAGAAATTCCCCATGCCAGGCTAAAGGGAGTCTGGGAGAAAAGCTTTTGGAAAACAAGGCACAACACTGGGTATAATCTAGGACAATCTGGCTACGGGCCTCTTCATGAGCAGGCACGTGTGTGTCTGCATGAATACCTCATTAACGAATCCAACAACATCATCATCATGAAATAGAGAGCTTTAAGACCACCAAGTTTGTTGGTTTTTTTTTAAACCCTTAACTTCTGTGTATTGGCTCCTAGGTGGAAGAGTGGTAAGGGTGGGCAATAGTGATCAAGTGACTTGCCCAGGGTCACACAGCTGGGAAGTGTCTGAGGTCAGATTTGAACCTAGGACCTCCCGTCTCTAGGCCTGACTCTCACTCCACTGAGCTACCCAGCTGCGCCCCCCCTAAGACCTCCAAGTTTTTAAAGTTGAACAAGATTATCTCATTTGTTCCTTATAACAACCCTGGGAGGGAGGCTGCTGCTATTATTCCCATTTAACAGTTCCGGAGACAGGCAAAGAGAGGTTAAATGACTTGCCCAGGGCCACATAACTAGTAAGTACCTGAGGTTGAATTTGAAATCAGGTCCTCCTGACCCCAGGTCCAGTACTCTATCCCCTGAGCCATCAGTTGGTTCTAGACTTAAAGTCACTATGTCCAGGTTTTTACTTAAAGCCTTTCCAGCTTCCCAAGTTTGCCCAGAGTCTACACTGGGCACACAGGAGGCAGGGAAGGCTAAAGGCAGTATCCCGGGTATCCTCATGCTAATCCAGTGAGAAGGCATAGATTTGGCTCGAGTATTCTGATCCAATCTAATCTCCTCCATCAAAGATGTATCGAATGTCTACTATTAAAGGAGAGAACATTTCCCCATGATCAACCCAAAAGGGATTGACTTCCATGAGACAAGAGGAAAACCCATCATCCCTGCATCTGTGTCTCACGGGGCGTGTGTTATCCTGGTCCTACAGGGATCATTAGCCCCATTTTACAGATAGGGGAAAAGGAGGCGATCCGAACTCTCCATCACTTAGCCAGAGTCGCAGGTCCCGGTCTCCCTGGCTCCAAACCGGACCATTCCTGGCCCCCATTCCTGGACGGAGCCTGCTGAACCCATCAGATGGAGTCCGATCATGCGAATCGATGTTTTGATGCCGTAACTTTGTATTTTGACATTTCCCTATTACTTGTTTGAGCTATTCAACGAAAGCGTCCTACGTTTTCACGGAACATCTTTCTCCAGGCCCCCGGGCTGTGTTGCCATCTGTGACTTGGTGAGCCGTGCTGCTCAGAGCCTTTCAAAGGTTCATGAGACAGTTGGTGGTGGGTGTGGGTGGTGGGGTGGAAAGTGAAGGTCTCTAAACGGGAGCCCAGGGAGGCCTCCGAGGTGGTTCCTGCCACACCTGAGGTTTCACTATATGTTCTGGGGACTCTCAGACGTGTTGAGACAGCCTGGATGGCCCTCACACATTCAGTTCAGCGAAGGCGCTGGCTGTCGGTACCAACTCTTTGTGCCCAGCAAGAACTCCATCACTCACATGCCAGTGATCCAAGCATTAGGGTTGGGGGAGTCCTTCGAGATCGTGGCCCTTCGAGGTTAAGGATTCAAGTCCCTCATTTTATGGAGGAGGGAACAGGCCCAGGAAGGAGGAGGGACTTGTCCGTGATCACACAGGAGGGTGAGCAGCAAAGCTGGGATTTGAACCCAGGTTTTCCATTTCCAAATCTAGTGTTCTTTCTTTCCTGTGGCAAGGCCAGTTCATCTGGGAGCACTTCTAAGACAGTGTGATAATTAGATTAAGTCTACCTGCCCAGAATTAGAGATGTTCTCACCTTTGGTGATTAAATTTAAAGATGGGCAGTGTAGACTTAATCTAACCTTTCCCCCCCTCCTTACAACCGTCAGCATAGGAGGGATTGTGTCTAGTTTCCTCCATTTGTCTCTCGGGCGCTGGGCACACAGGAGGCAGGGATGGATAAAGGCAGTATCACGGGCATCCTCTCGCTAATCCAGCAAGAAGGCACAGACCTGGCTCAGTATTCTGATCTAATCTAATCTCCTCCATCAAAGATTTGTCCAATGTCTACGATTGATGGAGAGAACATGGAAAGGGCTTTGCAAGCACTGAAGGGCTGCATAAATGTGAGCTATTATTCTGGTTTCTCCATAGGTGTCTATCCAGCCCGGCAGCATTTTCCAGATAGAGAGAAAAGGGAGAGCTCATCTCGCCCAGCTCCCCTCTTTTACAGAGAGACTGATCAGAGAGCTGAGATGATCCGGCCAGGAAGTGCAAAGCTGGGATTTGGACATGGGTTTGCTGATTCCAGAGCCCAAGCCCTTTCCATTCGCATCACGCTGCCTGGGCTAGAGACTGTTCTTCCAAAGGATTTTAGTCAATCAATCAGTGAATGAGCATTGATTAAATCCTCACTATGCGCCAAAGACCACATGAAGTGCTGAGGATAACAAAGGAAGACAAAACAGGCCCAGCTCCAAAGGGCTTCCTTCTAATGTGTTTCAATGTATAACCTAAAATACAGGAGATTTCAAAGAAAGCCAAATTATGCTGAACTATAAATATCAAAGGGCAGCTAGGTGGTACAGTGGATAGAGCCCCTGGACTGGAATCAGGAAGATCTGAATTCAAATCCGATTTCAGACACTATCTGTGTGACACTAGGCAAGTCACTTAGTCCTGCTTGCCTCGGTTTCTTCATCTGTCCAATAAGCTGGAGAAGGAAATGGCAAACCACTCCAGTATCTTTGCCAAGAAAACCCCAAATGAAGTCATGAAAAGTTGAACCCAACGGAAACAGCTGAACAACACAGTCATCGAAATGTTTTTAGAAAACAGGTTCATGGACCTCAGATTAAGAACTGTTGGAGGAAAAGAGAAGAAGTCTCAGGACAGATCTTTGGGGAATATTCATGTTTATTGACCTGGCAGAGATGAAGAACTTGCAAATGAGACGGAGAAGGAATGGTCACAGAAATAGGAGGAAAGCCAGGAGAAAGGAGGGTTGTGAAATTTAGTGAGCAAAGCGCGTCCAGAAGAAGGATGTGAAGAGTCCTGTCAGACACGACAGGGAGCCTGAGAAAGGGGAAGATCTGGACAATTAAGAGATCCCTGGTAGAGACCACTGGCCATAGACCACAGTTTCAGTTACAGGATGAAGTGAAAACCAGAATGCAGAGGGTTCCGAATGGAGTGAGAGGAGGAGAAGAAGTGGAGCCACAACGTAGATGGCTTTTTCTTTGGAGATTAGCTGAGAAGGGTCACTTGGAGATCACAATGGATAGGATGAAACAATGCAAAGAATTGGTTGTGCCGTGAAGCATCCACATGGAAACATGTTAGAGCAGTGATTCCCAAAGTGGGCACCACCGCCCCCTGGTGGGTGCTGCAGCGATCCAGGGGAGCGGTGATGGCCACAGGTGCATTTATCTTTCCTATTACTTGCTATTAAAATTTAAAAAAAAATTAATTTCCAGGGGGCTATTATATTTTTTCTGGAAAGGGGGCGGTAGACAAAAAAAGTTTGGGAACCACTGCGTTAGAGCAACCAACTGAGGGTTCAAGTGATGACGATAGCTTCTGCTTTCTGAAATTTAACACTGGGTCACACCAGATCTATGACCCCCATCATCCTTTGGGAATTGGGGAAACCTTAGATTTGTACAACAAAGAATCTTCCCTCTCATATTCTTTGTGAACCCCTCATTCTCATAGGATTTTGGTCTCTTACAACATTCAACTACACCGAGGATTCCCTGGTCTTTGAGCTTTGGTTCATGTTCCAGCTAAGGACAGTGGTTGGTGTCTCATGGATCCTAAATACCAGGGAAATCTTGAAGGGCAAATTCGATTGTGCCACTGCAACGCTGGGCTACTCCAGAATCTTCCTTGCCTCCCTGGTGCCTCTTAAATTAAATGCAAATCCCTCAGCTGGTCTTTAGAAACCGCTCCAGCCTTGATCAATGATACATGTAAAACCCAGTGGAATTGTTCGTCGGCTAAGGGGGGTTTGGGGAGTTTGGGGGAGAGGGAAAGAATATAAAATATGTAACTGGGAAAATATTCAAAATCAAAATTTAAATAAATAAATAAAAAGAAACCTCTACAGCTTGACTCCAGATTACCTTTCTAAGCTTCCATCAACACATCACCCCCTTTCATGCATTCTGTGATCCGTTCAAGCTGGCATCCTTGCTGTTCTCTGAGCTCTGCTCCTCATCTCCCGACTCCTCATCTTTGCATAGGCGGTTCTCCAGGCTTAGGATGTCCTTCTTCCTCATTTCCAGTTCTTCGAATCCCTAGATTCAGGGGCAGCTGGGAGAACTCGGTGAATAGAGTCAGTCTTGGGTTCAAATCGGACCTGAGATACTTCTAGCTGGATGACCCTGGGTAAGACCCTTAACCCCCACTGCCCAGTCCTCACTGCTCTCTTGTATTGATTCCAAGATGGAAGGTGACGATTTAAGAAAAAAAAATGCCTTGCTTCCATTCTGGCTCTGTTCCTGGGCCATCATGGATAGCCTTTCTCAACTCCCCTGTAGAAGCTGTTGCTTTCTCAGCAGATACCCATCTCTCTCCCCTCTGTCCCCTCCCACCTCCCATCCTGGCGGGCAGCGGCTGCTCCTTGTCTTGTCTTTGTCCCCTTTGGGCGCCTCAGAGGTGCCTGATCAATGTTGGGTGGGATGGGGCTGTGGCAGACCCACTTCCCCGCCTCTGCCGCCTGTCACACTTTCTCTTTGCTTCCTGAGGTCCCCGATCCCGTCTCCAGAGCTTTGGGAAGTCGGTCCAGGACCCCTCCCTTGGAGGCAGCTGTGGGTGGTCACGCCATATTTTCTTCTTTTCCTTTCTGTAAATTCTGCCCTCCGCTCTTCCCCGAAGCACGCAGAGCTCATGTCATCTAAAGGGCCATTTAGAAGAAAGATCAGAAGGTTGTTGTTTTCTTCCCAGGATAAATCAAAACTTTGTGTCCACGCCGCTCCTCGAGTTAAGGCCCAGGAATAGCTTTGGGTTTGCTAAGTGTCTGGAGAATATCGACTACACAGACATGTTTTGATGCGGTTTATAATAGTTTCTACAGCTGTTAACAGTTCAGAGAAGAATGGCCACATTCTTTATCAGGCTCTAAAATGTGCATGACTCGCATTGCATAGAAGTCAGATTGGGACAGAATCAGATTTTTTGGGGGAAACGCGGCCAGGAAAGTCTTCAATAACTTGAGAAATTCTTTTCACTGGTGAAATCAACATGCAGCTCATTGTGTTATTATAATTGCTTATAGCTCACCATGAAAGTTGTCTTTGTATGTCGGGATGTACGGACTGTTCTGTTTTGTTTTTATTTATTCGACATTCTTTATTCTAATGTTCTTTTCCTTTTTCCTGACCAGAAAGATTGTTATTGAGCTCGGCACAAAGCTGAAATAATGCTGTGTGTTAAAAAAATGCTAACAATTCAGAGAAGTTATAAAAATTTATAAGTTGGCTGAATGCTTGGGAAATTTCTGCATATTTTAATATAAATAGGTAATGCAAATGTTTGTTCTGTACATTTAGAGGTGAGCCCCCCGTTTTCCTGAAAATGGGTTCATTGGGTGGTGATGGAATTAGCATCTTCTCTGCTTTGGATGACGCCAAAGGGTGAATGCCAAGACAATTATAAAATCCAATTAACTCTAGGATTGGGCATTATAACTCCTGGGGCAGGGGGAGCTTTTGTAAGAAGTCGAAAAGAATCATTCCTGTGTTAGAATGTTCCAGAAGGGCATTCCCTAGAGTGCTGTGAAAGTATACACGGCATACAAGTTGCAACAAATAAATAAATAAATAAACAAACAAACAAATAAATTAATAAATGAAATTCACCCCTTTACACTTGCCCATTTGCCCTTTGCTGGGATATCTGCTGGTGGAAGGAGATTCTAAGATGTCCGGCCCTCACCTTCAAGGGTCACCTTCTGTTTCTTGCCATTCACACATTTGGAAGCATTGGTTGGTGCATTGATGGATTTTGTCTAAGTTAGGAATGAGATATGAAAATCTAGGCAAGGTATAGGAGAGGGCGAACAGAGGGGAGCATCGGAAAATGGCCCGAGTTCTGGAGAGGACCTTTAAATTCTTTGGGTGATTCATGACAGATGTCTTTGCAAGAGACCCAGGTGACAGAAGCCTGTCTGAACTAGTGGTCCAAGTCTCTTGTCAAGAAACAGGCAGTCTCTATTGTTTCTACATGTAATTGAAGAAAATAAATAAAAGAATGTTAAAAAAAAAAAAAGAGAAAGAAACTGGCAATTTGGTCTAGAAACACTAAAGTTTGATCTCCTAACTGAGTGGCCTTGGTTAAGTCACGTCTTCTGTATGATCTTCAGTTTCCTCATCAGTATAATGAGGAGCAACTTGATGAAGTGTTTAGAGAGCCAGCATTAAAGTCAGGACCATCTGGTTTAAGTCCTGACTCTAAAACATGCTAGTTGTGTGACCTTGGACAATTAACTCACTGCCTCCCTGTGCTCCTGGAAATTCTCTGAGGCTCTGAGTCCTGAAGGAGTTGCCAAACTATCCTGATGGGGTTTAAGTTTTTCACACTAGGAGTGCCTCAACCTGAGGAAATCACAAGCCCAGACTCTTCCAAGTGGAGGATTATGAACTCAACTAACTCTACGATAAATCCACAGTCTGAGTTTATGATCCTCTGTGTGGCCAGGGTCCATACTGGAGAAGGACTACTGAGAGGGCGGACCTCCCCTGGTTCTACGGTCCTTTGTATGTCTTGGGCACTTAATGAATGGTTGTGAATGTGTAAATGAATCAAGCCAAGGCAGCCCTGTGCCCACAGACTAACAGCCATTATCCCTAAGCTCCTGATGCTCCCCCTATGTGTCGGGCACTTGGAGCTTGGTAGCCGCTCACCAGTGTGGAGGCTGAGAGAACGAGAATAATCATTTGTGACTCCGACCTCCTCACTGGCCAGATTGTTTCTAATGCTGGTACCAGAAATCTTAGATGGTAGAGCGATGGGCATGGGCATGAGGATGATCCCTCTTTGCCATGATTTTGTGTTTTATTTTGCTTCAACCTCTCATGCATTGAATCTCTGTGTCATGGGTTTTGGTCACTGAACAAGAACAAGGTTGTACTGTCTGTATTCCCATAGTCAAAAGCTTAAAGCTGGGAGAGACCTTGGCGATAACCCAGGACAACCCCTTCTTCTTACTCAAGGGGAGACTGAGGTCCAGAAAGAAGAAGAAACTTGGCCAAGGTCACACGTAAGTAAGAGGCAGAGAGATAAGCTGTGCATCTCCCTCAGATATTTTTTGATCTAAACCTCTATCCCTCCAAATACTGCATATGATTACAATGAGTTCACATAGAGAATGGAACACGACAACTGGATTCGAGGCTATCTCAAGCTCCTCATCACCTTCAGAGCTCATCTGAGTGGCAGCCATTGTTTTTGGTAAAGGAATCTTAAGTAGTCTAGCCAGATGTGAGATGACCTTTGAGAAAGACCCTGAATCAGCTAGACTTCTGCCAAAGGATAAAGCACCTGTATGAACTATTCTAACAAAGCTGGAAGAATTTGGATTTATTTTTCGTGGTCCCTCATAGTGGAACACCAAAGGGGTGTTTCAGGGAAGCAGCTTTCAGCTTAATGTGAAGGAAAACTTGCACTGTTTTCCTTTGCTGGGATATCTACTGGTGAAAAAAAAAAATCTGAGATGCCCAGGCCTTCATCTTCTGGTTTTTGCCACTCCCATATTTGTTTGTTTTCTTGAAGGTGTTGGTTGGTGAACTGTTGGATTGTATTGAGGTTAGGAGCAAGATGCTAAAATCTAGGCAAAGTACAAGAGATGGAGAATAGAGAAGAAATTGGAAAATGGCCTGAATTCTGGAGAAGACCTTTACATTCTTCAACTGATTCATGGACCTACTGCATGGCAGATGTCTTTTCAAGAGTCCCAACATCCCCTAGCCCAGCCTCTTCTCTGAGCTAGAGGGCAAAATCTCTTGTCAAGGAACAGGCAGTCTGCTCTCAAAATACTGTTGTTTTATAACTGGGTAGCCACACAGATCAGAACTGAACAAAAGGGGAAAAGGTTGCATCAGACAGAGGTAATAAATTCATCTTCTTGAAGGGCCTAAAGCACTCTGCTGGATGATCACTCCTCATGGATACTACAGTTTGGGGGGAGAACCAGTGGCTCCTGGGATCCCTTGAGAGCAGGATTTCTTCTTGAATTCTTGAAAATGACAACTGGTGGGTGTTATCTGGGGTGGGTTGGGCAGCCAGCTTGGAGGAGTTTACAATTTAATGGAATCAACCAGCACTAACTATCAGGAAGAGAATGTTTCTTTCCCAGACTGACTGAAAGAAACAGAGCTAATTTGAGAACCTCCCTTCTTGGGAAGAGGGAAGAATATCAAGTCAGTCAACATTCATTTCTCAATTGTTTGCTTTGTGCTAGGGATTATGCTAATTGCTGAGGATTCAGAGACAAAAGTGAAAGGATTAGAAATAGAATTAGGGTTAAGATTAGAGATAGAACTTTCATTCTAATGAGAGAGATGATTTGTATAAACCTAAGTGTGTACTTGTGTATACACACGTTCATATAATAATAAAGTGGCTTTGGGAGGCAGAATATTAGCAGCCAAGGGAATTAGGAGAGGTTTTATATAGAAGTGGTACTTGAACTGAGTCTGGAAGGAAACAGAGTTCTAAGAAATGTAAGTGAGGAGTAAGTGCATTCTAGGCATAGGGGTCGGTCAACAGCATTTGGATGGAAGAATACATTTTGAGAGTGAGAACCTCAATGGAGGAGAAGGTGCCAAACAATGGTGATAGATGGAGAGTCTGGAAATGGCACAGAGGGGAGGGAGGGGATTTCTAATTCCGCCTTCCAGATCAGGAATTTGAAGGGTGTGAATTGAGGAAGGTTCCCTGAGACCAAGATGGAGACTCCCTGGGGTATACTCCACCAAGTGTAAGTCATGGATTGGTCCAGATGCTGGGCTGTTGGTTAAGATCTCCATTCTTCTCCTGAGGGACACTGCCAGTTTGGGCAGGCCCTTCAAGTGGAGGGTATATGGATAATAGACTTTCAGAGCATCCTTTAAAGATGTTGGCATTCCAGAGGGACAGTGAGGGTGGGAGTGGTGATAAGCTTGGAGAACTGGAGTGATGGGTCCCTGAGGAAGAAGAAGAGCCAAGAGAGGGGGAATACTGTTCCGAGAGGCAGGAGGAGACCAGAGACAACTCCACTCACTTCACATTTTGTCCGTTGGCTTGAGAGAATAGCAAACATGAATCAGGAAAATGTTTATAGCCATAGCCAAGATTCCATTAACGAGCCCAGAAGGACAGAATCTCAGAGTTTGAAGCATCCCCAGGGACCAGATGGTCCAACCTATGCTTGAAGTAATTGTTCAGTCTTTACTTGGAGATTTCTAAGAGGAGAAGTGGAGAAGGGGAATACACCGCATTCCACATGGCCACTGTGGTCTTGGACAGCTTCAGTTGTTCGGTGGGTTTCCTTTATGTCAAGCCTGTATTTGTCTCCATGAAACTACTTATCATAATCTCAGAGATTCATAATTAGAAGGGACCTCCAGGTCATCTAGTCAGGGATTCTTAATCTTTTTTATGTCATGGACCCCAGTGACATTCTGATGAAGCCTATGAATCCCTTCTCAGAACAATAAATACATAGCATTAAAAAGAAAATAATAATGTTGAAACACAATGATCTAAATACTAAAAAAAGAAAGGAAAAATCCAGAGGCTCGAGGTTAAGAACTCTTGATCTCCTTCTTTTACAGAGGAGAAAACTGAAGTGAGAGAACTGAAATCACTTTTCTGAAATCACATAGATAATAAATGGCAGATCCAGAACTTACTCTTTTCACCCCAAATGCAAAACTTGTTTCCCCCATTGCTATTGTTTCTAGTTCTACTCTTATGTCCAAGAAGAACAAGTCCACTTTGTTAATCTTTTAAGCACTTATTATGTACAGCTACCATGTTCAGCCCTCTCCCCAAGTTTTCTCTTTTTCCAGGCTAAATATGCCTTATATGATGCCATTTTGACACCCTTTCCCATCTTGACTGTCTCCATTGGGCATTTTCTGGTTTAAAAATGGCCCTCCTAAAATGGAGGTGGCCCAGCACCAAGTCTAATACATCATCTGTGCTATTTTCAGATCATCTCCTGACATTATGGCATCTGTGGCCAACCACTTTCTTGGATCATGTCATAACTAATAATTAAGAAGGACTCTAGAATTTCAAGTGTTGTGGCAGAAAGAACACCAGCTTTGGAGTGAGACATTGAGGTTCAAATCCCTGATTCTGTTACTAGCTGGGCAAGACACTTCTCACTTTTCAGGGAGTCTTACATACACTCTTTATCCTGCTTATCCTCCAGGCCTGCTCCACCTCCAGAGAGGCCCCCCTAACCCCCTGAGGACAATTCTACTGTGAGGGGAATTTGGAGATTCAATCCCTGTCTGGAGCCACCATAAATCATGAGAAGTCTTACCTCTGTCTCTACCCCAGTTGCCTAGCTTACCTTCCACCTTCCTTTTCTTCTCTTATGTTTTATCTGCCCCTCTCAGAACATAAGCTCCTTGAGGGCAGGGCTTATCTGGGATTTTTATTTGTTGTTTTTTATATCTTCTAGTACTAGACAGGTGCCTGGGATATAATGAATTACTAATAAATGCCTTTACTATATTGTGGGGTAAAAATATCAAAGCCTATCTATCTATCCATCTATCTATCTATCTGTCTATCTATCTATCTATCTATCTATCTATCTATCTATCTATCTATCTATCTATCTATCCATCCATCTATCTATCCATCTATCTATCCATCTATGTATCTGTCTGTTTGTCCATCTGTCCATCTGTCTATCTTTTCTATATAATTAAGGGTTTGCACTAATGACATCTGAGTTCCTTCCAGCTTGAAATCCACTGACCTCTGGAGAAATTATTTGTACAGGGAATGAAATAGGAAATGGGAAAAGACTCTCCCGTTCACCCAAGAAAGATCATGAAAGAATGAATTTTTACATCCTTAGAATAAAAAGGATCCTTTGCCCTCTGGGGAGAAAGGTCTCAATGCTAGTAAATAGTATGACAATTATGAAAAAAGCAGAATTTTAGTAAAGATGAGATTGGGATGGAATGCAAGAAATATGGGCTTTCCTCTCTTTCTACCACTAACTCAGGGACCCTTGTTTTTCCTGCTCATTGCAAGTTAGGGATTATAGTAATTAAATGGTTTTCAAATCAAAACAAGAAACATAAATCTTTAGCAGAATAAATGGTCAGAAAAACTTGCTGATTAATTTAAGGATCTTTCACTGAGACTCTCATCCATGTTTATCCTATTCTTTTATTAAAGTTGTATTGATGCTTTGTTTTTACACCATGGTCTTTTCTTAAAATCATCCTCTGCCACTGAATTCTCCTGGCAACACAGGAAAAAAGTTAAGCAAAACAACTAAGTTAGCAACTACAAATGATCACATATATAGCCAGCCTTCTTTATTTATAGTTCTCCTTTTTCTCAACTGGAGCAGGTAGGTTGTACAGTGAATAGAATGCTGGGCCTAGAGTCCGGAAGACACCTCCTTTTGAGTTCAAATCTGGCCAGATACTTACAGGCTAAATGACCCCGGACAAGTCACTTTACCCTGTTTGCCCTAGTTTCCTCACCTATAAAATGATTTGGAGAAGGGCTTGGCAAACCACTCCATTATCTTTGCCAGGAAAACCTCAAGAGTCAGAAAGAGTCAGATACAACTAAAATGACTGAACAACAACACAATCTCTCAACTAAGGGCAGAGAGATTTTTCTTCTTATGTTGTACTTACTACGAGTTACTATAAGTTTCAGTAAAATTGTTTTTAGTAACATTGTAGTTGTTTCATGTATTGTTCCCTTGGTTCTGCTTTCTTTGCTTTGCATTGGTTCACATAATAGTGGTCTTCCATATTTTTTCTGAATTCCTTATGTTTGTAATTTCTTATAGTTCAATAATATCCCATTGCTTACTCTGCTTTTTTCCCCCTAAAAACAAATATTATAGGCAGGTTGTCAGACACAAAAGTAAAAACATTGTTATAGTATAAATGCTATCTTATATATTATATTATAAATAATTATATTATAAATGACTTTCTGGACCACAGATAAAGGTAAGACACACATCACTTCTGGATGACAGTTTGAGAACTTTGGCTTGATAGAGTGTGCAATCATAATCTTGTGGTTATATTGCTGAATTTGACCAAGCAAAACTTGAGTTTCAATTCTGCCCCCAACATCTACTAGCTATGTGATCATGGGTTAATTATAAAACCTCAATGATCCTCAGTTTCCCCATCTGTAAAATGAGGAAAATTCTATTTCATAAAAACATAATGAGACACCAGAAAGGTGTCTACAAGACACTTCATATACGTTAAAGTGCTAAGTAAATGTCACATGATTACAGATGAAGAGAACCCTCAATCAACCAAACATATGCTTTAAAACCAACTTTGCATCAAAGAGAATTTCTGTGCAATTTTCTATATTCCACAATTTCCATCATTATATACAAGACATATCTGGGAATTGGTAATAGCATAAAACGGTCTCCCAATTGCAAGAAAATCACACAAATAACATACCTCAATTTTTAAAATGACATTTAAATAACTGATAAAAAATTAGTGAATACTAAAATTATTACCATAAATCAATCAGTAAACATTTATTAGCCACCTATTATGTGCCAGGCACTATGCTAAGTGCCGGGGATACAAAGACAAAGTGAGACAATCTGTGCCTTCAAGGAGGAGACAGTATATTCATGTATGGAAAAGTATAAAACACATGAAATAAATACAAGGCAACCTTTGGGGGAGGATATCAACACCTTAAGGTACCAAGAGAGTCCTTCTGTGGAAGATGACTTTGGAGCTGAATCTTAAAGGAAACCAAAGACTCTAAGAGGCAGTGAAGAAGGAAAACAGTCCAGACATTCCAGACATGAGGGACAGCCCATTTAAAAGCATCATAAGTGAGGAATGGCAAGAATGTTAAGATAGATATATGGAAGAGTGTGTGGAGAGGAGTAAGGGGTAGGTAGAGTCTGGAAGGGTAGGAAAAGGCCAGATGATAGGAACTGTCAGTGTCAAACTGTCAAATAGTTGACTTTATATTTGATCCTAGAGGTCATAGGGAGCAGATTAGTGGCACAATTGACCCTGTACTTTAGAGACATCACTTGGGGAATTGAGTGGAGAATGTCTTGAAGGGAAATAGAATTGGAGACAGGGAGGTAAGTAAAGAAGCTATTGTAATGGCCCAGATGTAAAGGACTGAGGCCCCAAAATAGAATGGTGGCTATGAAAATGCAAAGAAGGGGATATATGTATGTATATATACATACATACATATATATATATACACATATATATATATATGAGATATTGTGGAGGTAGAAACAAGTTTTGACATTCAATATATTTTGAGGGGTGAATGAAATCAAGGAGCTAAGGATAACACCAAGGCTGTGAACCTGGTTGACTGGAAGGATGCTAATGCCCTTGAAATGGGGAAAGTTTGGAAGAGGAATGGATTTTCAAGAAAGGAGTTCTATTTCGAAATTACTGAGTTTGTGATACCTATGAAACATCCAGTTTTAAATGTCTTTTGGATAATTGGTGATGTGAGAGTATGGTTTGAAAGAGAGACTAGATTCACAGATAGGGCAGTCATCTGAAATATGATAAAACCATGAAAACTGATGTGGTCAACAAATGATAGAAAAAAGAGAAGAGGGTCCAGAACAGAGACTTGGATTAGAACCAAAGTTAGAGTGCATGACATGGACAGAAATTCATTGAAGGAGACTGGGAAGGAAGTTAGACAGGAGAAAAACCAAAAGAGCAGTGTCAGAAAACCCAAAGAGGAGATAATATCCAGGAGGAGGGCTTAATAGTGTCAAGTGACTCAGAGAGTTAGATAAAAAAGAGATTTGAGAAGACTATTCAGTTTGACGATTGAGATCATTTGTAACTTTGGAAAGATAAGTTTCAATTGAGTGATGAGGTCGGAAACCAGATTATAGAGGGTTTAGAAAAAGAGTAAGCAGAGAGGAAGTGGAGGCAGAGATTGTAGACAATTTTTTCTAGGTTTGGTCAAAAAAGGAAGAAGATGCTTAAGATGATTGCTAATGGAGTGAGTTGTTTTTTTTTTGGGGGGGGGGAGTTGGTTTTTAAAGATGAGCCATATTTGTAGGGAGTAGGAAAGGAGCCTCAGAGAGCAGATAATAGTGGTGGACAATTGATAACAAGTGCATGTAGAAAAACTGGCCTTAGCAAAGACAAGGGTTGTCTCTATACAAGACCTGGAGCAAAGGAGAAGATACTTAAGAGATTTTGAAATGAAGAAGTAAGAAGGGACTAAAGGCTTCAATTTCTCCAGTAAAGTTGGAAGCTAAGGTTTCAGCTGAGATTGTGGAAAGTAAATGGGATATGTGAGAGATTTTAGGAAAGAAAAAATTTGGAATAGCCTTTTTAGGAAGAGAAGTGGGGAATCAATTAGGGAGGAGTAAAAGGACTGCCTTGCTAAAGAGTCGAGATTAAATACCATAACTTTGTAATGAACCCAGTCAGCATGGTTGGGTAACTGTCTCTAGTTCCATTCAGAAATACCATGAGTAGGAGTAGAAAAGAAGGAGAGGCAGTAATAGTGAGAAAAATCCAAGGTTGGGGTGTGGCAAGGCACGAGTAGTACTAGCTTGGCTAGGAGAGCAGGGGATTTTATATGTATGTGTGTGTGTATATATATATATATATATATATATATATATATATATATATGCATATATTTAGGTGTGTACATATATTTAACATATGCTAATAAGGCTGCTTGGGACTTGAAATAAAACATAATATGAAAATAATGAAGGATGAATTATTGTATATTACTAAAAGTCTCCTATTCAGCCAGCTTTATCAGCCTCAAATATAATCCCTATCACAAACATCCAAATCCTAAAAGTTTTTGTGGTTTGACCCAATTCTTCCACTTATCTCAGACTGACTGCCTTCATATTTCTCACTTACCTGTACAGTCAGCTCTTTGATTTTTTTTCTTTTCACTTTTCCTATCTCCTGAATTTCTTGCTTCTTTCCTATCTTCATTTGGTAACATCAGATTCATTAATTAGTTGCATTATAATTGCATTGTGAGAGTAGGGGCTTAATAAATGCTTAATGACTAAACATCTTGAGGGTAGGGACTGAAATGCCCATTTTTACTATTCTTTACCTAAGAATGATGGGCTGTATACCAATGGCAGGAAGGAAGGAAGGAAGGAAGGAAGGAAGGAAGGAAGGAAGGAAGGAAGGAAAGAAAGAAAGAAAGAAAGAAAG
>NC_058131.1:706325947-706348824 GCF_016433145.1 Gracilinanus agilis
GAAAGAAAGAAAGAAAGAAAAAGAAAGAAAGAAAGAAAGAAAGAAAGAAAGAAAGAAAGAAAGAAAGAGAGAGAGAGAAAGAGAGAAAGAAGACATTAGTTTTGAGGTCTTCTCATTCCTCAAGCTTCTATTAATATTTTTGCTACACTGTTTAGACATTTTCTAAAATTTCTTCTCCAAATAATACTCTGTAACATTGGCCAAAGAAGGAGAAGTACATGGCTACTGGCTCTGGGGAACAACGTCTGGAAATGCTGCTTTAGCCCGGATGGTAATTAGCTACAGGATACAATGGTGGAAGAGAATTTGTGTTAGGAATCTGGCCAGTGGCATTTTCCAGCAACAGAGTGAGGGAGTGAGTACTGTTGGAACACATGGGCCCACCATAGATGGGGTTTGGAGATCTCCACAGGCCTTCCAGAGGAATCATTTTATTTGTGATTCTCAGGAGTTCATCACAATGTTGTGTATGAAGGTATGCTATATGCTTTGCGGTGTTTGGGGGCCTCTTATCTTGTATGTTTGGGTCTTCAGGATCAAACCTTTGTTTAATAGAATCTTCCAGGGAAATCAGTCCTCTGATTCAGCTGTGTGATACTAGTTTGTTTGAAGCTTCCCTTGGAGACTTTCCTTTTCCAGGTGAGGTTGTTCTAGGGAGCTGACCAGTTATGTGAGACAGTTTAGCTACTTTTTAAATGGATTTGACCAACAAATTCAAGCAAGTTCATTTCCTTTTGGAAAAGAAAGTTCAAGGTGAGTCTTTAATGGGAAAAATGGAGGTAGGGGATTTGGTACAAGAGATAGTGTAGAGCTACAGTCTCATTTGGATCCTAAAAAAATGAATTTGTTCTTTAGGAACTCTAGTTGGGTTCCTCGACTTGAAACTTGAAGTAATTCACTCTCAAATTCTGAGAGGTAGGTGAGATCCTAATCATAACAGAATTTGGAGAAGAGTGAATTTTACCTTACAGACCATCTTGAGCACAAGAGGGACATGATCAGACATATGCTTTCAGAATATCAATTTGGCACCTTTTTGGAAAATGGCTTGGAGAGGACTTGAGGCAGAGAGCTAGAATAAGAGGCTATTATAAAAAAAAAAGAGGTGTGTGTGTGTGTGAGAGAGAGAGAGAGAGAGAGAGAGAGAGAGAGAGAGAAAGAGAGAGAGAGAGAGAAAGAGAGAGAGAGAGAGAAAGAGAGAGAGAGAAAGAGAGAGAGAGAGAGAGAGAGAGAGAGAGAGCCCACGTGCATATGTATGATTAACCATAGTAAATGCACAGCAAGAAAGATGATCATTTAGCAAATATTCACTGAGTCCCTACTGTGCGCAAGAAAATGGACTGGAGGCTGCAGTTGTTGTCTGACAAACTCTAGTAAATGAGGAGGGTAGATTCCTTTCATCATATGGCAAGTAGAGGGCACATGATGGGCATCAATCTTTTTCTCATTATTCTCAAAGACAGGGCAATTAATTTAAAAGTGAATTTGTCAAGGGCCTGGCAGTAATGTTACAATAGTCAGGGAGTGGGGCACTTGAGACTGTCGGGTTCTAATGGGTCCTGGCTTGCTCCCCAACTTGGGCCCAGCCAGGACAGGCAGGGGGCTTGGGGATCTGGTAGACTCTGGGACTACTCCAGGCACCCCTCACTCCCTCTTATGCCATCTGTAAGCCCAGGTTTCTCATTGCTACAATGGGAATAATTACACTCTCCAAAAGAGCTTTGGTTATGTATGTTGTGTTAGATACCGTGACAGTTTCTGGGGATGTGAAGACAAAGATGAGAAGAGTCCTAGCCTTTGAGAGTTCACATTCTCCCAGGGCAAAAAAAGTATCCCGACAAATAAATCTCAAATATCTAAGAATTAGGTGGGAGTTTCTGGAAAGTGCTTATAAGGGGAAAAGGGATGGAGATCAAGGGGAGCCCAGGCTAAGAAGTGGCATTTGGATGGAGCTACCAGAGAGAGAGGCAAAGATGAGGAGGGAGGGCATACCAGAATTGGGGGGCAGCAAGGAGGTATTGGGCTAGAATGTAGGATGGGCCAATGGTGAAAGCAGCCTGCAAAGAAAGGTCGGAGTCAAATCATGAAGGCTTTACAAGTCAAAAGGGAGGATTGGTATTTTATTCTGGAAGAAGGGTTCTCCTTTTTTGTGTGTCCTGGACCCCCTTGGCAAGCTGATGAAATTTATAGACCCCTCCTCTCAGAAGAATATTTTTAAATGCATAAAAAGTACATTGGAATACAAAAGAAACCAATTATATGGAAATATGGTTATCCAAAGAATGGAACCAACAAGTTCAAGGACCCCAGGTTAAGAACCCCTGCCTTTGGGGTAATATGGGAATGACTGCAGCATCTTATGAAAGCAATGTGGCCCCCTTTGTTTCTTTGGCAGCTGTGTGGAGGATGGATTAGAGAGAAGGGTTTAGCTGGGGAGACCCATTGGGAGGTTCCTGGATCAGGGGAGAATGCCATCTATTTCATCTGCCCCTGCCCCTGGGAAGCTGCAATCACTTCATTTATAAGGGGATTTATTACTGAGCATGACAGAAATGAACAAGAAAGTGGGATCAATGACAATGATGAGTGCTAAGCTTAGAAGGGATGGGTGTCCTTCGGTCAGTCCTAGCTATCCACATTGTAGGGGACAACTAGGTGGCTCAGTGGATAGAGAGTCAGGCCTAGAGACAGAACCTAGAACTAGGTTCAAAACTGACCTAGACACTTCCTAGCTGTGACCATTGCCTAATCCTTATCACTCTCCCACCTTGGAACTGACACACCTAAGATGGAAGGTAAGAGTTTAAAAAAAGAAAGTCCATATGCATGTAGGTCATTGTCAGCATCATATCATCATCTCAATGTTTCCTTTGATTAGGGAACATCCTACATGCCAGCTCATCATGAAGCCTAAGCTAGCATGAACTTCATTAGCCAGCACCTACAGGATGGCAAGCTGCTCTCTTAATTCCAATCAATTTAGCTCTTCTTTCTTTAAAAAAAAGTACCTTTCAATATTTAGATATAGACTGTTTATGTGATATCATACAAAACATATTTCCATGTTGGTTATGTTGTGGAAGAAGATACATTTATTAAAAAAAACTCACAAAGGAAATAAAGTGAAAAAAGGTAGACTTCATTCTGCATCAATTAATTCTTTGAAGATGACTGGCATTTTCCTTCATTCACATCCCCTCCAGCATTTATCATTTTCCTTTCCCACCCTATTAGCCAGTCCAATAGGTATGGGGTGGTATCTCAAAGTTGTTTTAATTTGCATCTCTTATCAGTAGCTAATTAGGGCATTTTTTTCAAATGACTATAGATAGCTCTGATTCCTTCATCTAAAAACTACTTGTTTATATCTCTTGACCATTTATCACCTGGACAATAATTTGTGTTGTCATACATTTGACTCAATTCTCCATATATCTGAGAAAAGAGAGCTTTGTCAATGAAACTTCTTGTAATTTCCACCTCAGCTTTCCACTTTTCTTCTAATTTTGATTGCATTGATTTTGTTTGTGCAAAACTTTAAAAAATTATATAAACAACAATTCCCATTTTATATCTCATAACACTTTCTCTATCACTTATTTTCCAGCCCCTCTTCAGATATGTGCTCTGTCTGACCAATAGATGTCCCTTGAAATTCTTTCTAGCTCAGAGTTTATGGTCCTATTTAGAGCTGGAAGGGACCTTAGAAGGCATCTAGCTCAACCCTCTTATTTCACAGATGAGAAAATAGAGGGTGGGAGGTGGGAGTCAAGGGACTTGTACAGAGTCACACAGGTTGGACAAGGCAAAAGTAGGGTATGAATGCAGGTCCTCTGACTTCATTGACTTTTTATTCATAATGTGAAAGAGCTATCAACTAAAAAAATTAGCAAGTTTCCCCAAATATTACTCTACAAAATAATTCTACAAACACATCTATATAGCTATATGTAGATGTATGTTGCTTTCAAAGAAGTCTCATTAGTGCATACTCAATTCTGTATCACAAAATATTTGTCTTCTTCTTTTCCATTAGTAAGCTCCTTGAGGACAGCTATTATTTTTGCTTTCTCTTTAAATCCCCAACAAGGAGCACAGTGCATAATTCATCATAAGTGATTAACAAGTGCCTATTGATGAATCGATTTCAATAATTGAGCAGAAGCTTGTTTTCACAGGGGTGGTCAGCAATCCATCCGTGATGGGTCTTGTCCCATTTCTAGATGTGGGTACAATAGCATGTCTTAGAAGAGAGCAGAGGATTACACCTTCCACAAAATAATGCACACTGGTGAACTGAAAGATGAAAACACCAAAGACTAAATTTGTATGGACAATCCCTTCTGTGATTCGGGGAGGGTGAGGAGGGGCTGAGACAACTTAGATATGAAGAAAACAAGCTAAATATAAAAAAAACCCTGTGATTTCATTTATGTACAATCTTCTTTTTCTTTGTGTATGGAAATGTTCATTTTATTTGGTTTTGTAAAATTTGGAATTGAAAAAGAGAAAAAACCCTCAAATAATGCACAGTTAAAACATGACTGACCGAGCTCAGAAAAATCTTCTCTGATATGTAATGATCCTGGATATGACGGTATTGAGTCAGGGCAAGAATGAATGTGCATGTGCTGAATGTGAACAGAACAGATGCCTTGTCCTAACCAAAGTGGGATTGATATCAGTTATATCAAGTTTCCCCTCCTTGTGTGACCAAGAAGCTACCAAAACCAAGTGGCAGGCAGCTCCGATGGAGACTGAGGGCTCCTGGTAAAGCCACTAATGATAACAGCTAGTATTATACAGCACTTCCAGGTTTGCCAAGTGCTTTCCAAAGATCTCCTTTTGTCTGCATGAAAACTCTGGGAGGTGGTGCTATTATGATCCCCATTTTTCAGAGGAGGAAATAGTTTGAGAGAGATTAAGTGACTTGCCCATGTACATACAGCTAGTGTCTGAGGCTGGATTTGAACTCGGGTCTAAATGACTGTAGAATCAGCACTCTATTTACGATGCCACCTAGAAAGTTATTGAGATGCAATAGGAATATCTACAGATTCTTCATTCTTACAGTGTTTAGGAATCATCCACCTGCCATTCCATTGTTTGATCTGCTCTAGCCCGGTAGAATCTCCCCACTTGGGTCTGAATCACAGGGAAAATATTTTGTTATTGTGTTTCCTGGGTGATTAGGGATTCTCTTATCAAGGCAAAAAATGGTTTAAGTTGAGTAGATTGGGGGGGGGGGGGGGGGAAGTCATTGCTGCTGAGAACTGGCCTTGGACTAGCCTCCTTCGCCACTTGTGTGAAAGCCCAGCTCTGTGCCCTCTCCACTCTCTGCCATATTATCTGGGTCCCATCTGGAGAAGAAGTTGACAACTTCACACCATCCAGAACAAGATAGACAACCATTATCAACCACTTCAGAAAAGTGGCTCTCTGGACCAACATTGACCAAGATCTGGATGAGCTCAAAGATTATCCTGTCTAAGTATCTTTATTTTGTAAATGGGCCCCATGCCTGGAATGGGCCCCATCTTGGCTTCCATCTCATCAGGTTGTTCAGAGCCCTTTCTTCAAAGCCCAGCTCTCTTGCCTTTTCATTGATGTACCTACTTTAAGCCTGTCCTGACCTCCCTCCAGCCCTTTCCTCTTGAACTTACTTTGTGTTTAATCATTGATATTCCTGTATATAAGCTCCTCGAGGGCAGGGATGCATTATTTTTGCCTTTGTATTCCTAAGACCTGGTATAATGCATCTGCTTGGCATCTGATACACATCAGCTGAATTGAATGAGAAATCTGAGATTTTAGGAAGAAAAATGGCCCAGCCAGGGTCATGGCCAGTCCATGGGCTCCCACCTCCCAGGCCTTTTATTTCTTTGGAAGCAAAGCAGCTTCTCCCCTGACCCATTTGTTGCCTGGTCTTTAGCACAGGGAGCATTTTTCTTCACACACTGATCATGTGAATCTTGGCTTTTGAGTCCTGGAGGTCGGTTTGGCTCAATATATTTCTTGAAATTATGAAATGCTATTTTTAGACCTTTTTTTTCCGAAAAGCTCAGAGATAATGTGCCATGGTTGGGTGCTTAGGGCTGTACAGTCTGTACCTGAGTGTGCATGCATTGCCTTACTGCTCTGGGGTGGCGGTCTGTGCCCCCAAGTGCCTTGAGTTCCTGGCATTGCTGGAGCCCTGAAAACTTCATCCTTTTTGAATCTGCTTCCTCTGTGGCTTGCACACAACATCCTGGGAGTGGGGGGAAATATATTTGGAAATGAGGGTCATGTCAAAATAAACGAAACCAATAAAATTAAAAATAAAACCTTCCACATCCTGGAATTCATACATTCACAGCCAGAAAAAAAAAAAACTCTGAGATGCATTCATTTAGACCCCAGCAAGTAACTCCTTTAGAGAAGAAAGCCTCACCTACCAAGTGTCCATGGTGTAATGGAAAGAACACTGGACTGGGAGCCCGACGATCTGGGTTGGGATTCTGAGATCTACTGGATAAACTTTTAGTGATTTAACACAGAGCCTGGCATTTAGTTGTCAGATAAAAACTTTTGCTGACCTATTTGTAGCTCACCATATAGAAATGCAAAACTATGAAATAGCTCCTGCTTCTAAAGAACTTATACATTCTTGGGAGAATGTGTATCTGCCTAACTAAATAAATACAAAGTATTTACAAAGTAATTTAAAGAAGTTTGTTGTTGTCGTTTCTAATGCTGATGATTCTATTTGGGGTTTTCTTGGCAAAGATACCAGAGTGGGTCGCCATTTCCTTTTCCAGTTCATTTTCCAGGTGAGAAAACTGAGTCAAACAGGATGAAGTGACTTGCCCAGGGTCACACAGATAGGAAGTATCTGAAGCTGAATTTGAACTCAGGTTCCTCGACTCACTGCACCACTTAGCTGCCCCCAATTTAAAGAAGTTGGGGGGAGGGCAGGCTAAAAGCCGCGAGAAAGAGACTGAAGTAGAAGATACCCGAGTAGAACTTTTAAGAAAGTTTAGGATTCTAAGAGGCAGGGGTGAAGAAGGAGAGGAGAGTATTCTATGTAAGGGTGGTCTTGTCCAAGGCACGAGGAAGGGGGCTGATGTGTTGTATTTCCATTTACCATTGGTAGATCCATTTGGCTAGATCATAAAGTATGAGATGATAGAGAACAATTTAGGATCTAGAACTGTGAAGGATCTTAGTAATGATCTTGTCCAAACCCCTCTTTTTACATATGAGGAAACTAAAAGAAAAAAAAAAGATGAAAGGAACTTGTTCAGGTTAATATAGCTAAAAATGATAGATGTAGGACTTGAACTCAGATCTCCCAAGGGCAAGTACAGTGCTCCATCTCCTTGCTTTCTCCTTATATCACTGTTGGAAGATTGAGACAGAATGAACCCCAGTCTCTTTTCAGCAGCTTATTCCTTGGTATTCAAGTATGCTGGCTAAGATGGAGATGAGGGAATAAGACCGATCAGGATGTGCTTGGTGGGAATGGTAATAGTGGGAGGGGGCAGGGTTGGACTAGAATGGAGAAGAAGAAATAGCAGTGGAGAATCTTAGTGATTTTCTGAACAAGAGGGGCCACAATAGCCAATGAGAATTAGCTAACAAATATTCTGTTACTCCTGGTAATGGTAAGTCAGAAGAGTCATCCAATCCCTGGGCTCGAATTTAGCCAAAGGAGACCTGGGAATGGCTTTCCAAGTACTGAGGATTCCTCTTCCTCCAAAAACATTTGGCTCGGCCATTGGTGTAGTACTTTAGTAGAGAAGGAAGAGACATCCGAAGGGTCCTCTGGCGTCGCTTCCTTGACAGCCCATTCAGAGGAAATCTTTCCGTAGAAGAAGGCTGGCCTAGTGTAGTCATTAAATGATCGTCTTTTACCAAGTGTCCCCCCAAAGAAACCTTTAACTCTATTTAAATAAGCGATTTATGTTGGTTGATGTGATACAGGCCACAGAATGCCACCAGGGAAAAGCTAGAAAACCTTGCAGAACGGTCAGTTGAGTGAAGTCTTCCTCCCCTCTTGACCCCTAGAACTTCCACTGAGTCGTCTTTAAGCCTCAGCCCATGGAAGGCTGCCTCCTTCACACAGATCCAGAGCTGAGGCTGGGGATGAGTCATGGAAGACTTTGATGGACACGCGGTATGGGTCACTCTCCCAAGGGAATAGGAGCCTTGAAAGTTTGGGGGCTGAAAAAGATCTTGGGTGAGGAACCTGAGGCCAAAAGATGAAAGGACTTGTCCAGAGACACACAGCTAGTTAGTGGCCCACCCTCAATTAGATCTTGGGTCTTTCTGTCCTGCCAGTCTGTTTGTCTTGTCACCGAGGATGAAGGAGAAGATCAACCTAGTGACCAGGCACCGGATTTGGAATCAGGAAACTCTCAGTTCAAATTCTACTTCAAAGCACTTCCTAGCTGTGTGACCCTGGGCAGGTCACTTAACCTCAGTTCCCTCATTTGTAAAATGATTCAAGGATTGGACTCAAGAATCCCTCCACTTCTCAATCTGCTATCCCAAGTCCCGTGACTTTTCTTTAAAGCTTCTCTAATTCTAGTCTCCCAGACAAGACTTTTAGGAACCAAATACGGTGTGCCAAAGGGGTGCCTTAGTGTCCTGTCAAACTGGCCCTGAGGAAAATGGTGGGCAGAGAAGAAGGGGCCCTTTCTAGTGACTCATGGAATTTGCCAGCCGGGGCCAAAAGAAAGATGTTGTTTTCTTCTAAGGGCCCTGGTGGCTGCCTGGTGATAATAAGATACAAAAACTTACCTTTAGGCTACTGGTTTGAATGTAGTACAGGCTGTTAGTTACTCAAGGTCATTACTGTGTGATGGGTTATCAAAGGCCTATGTGAAATGTGTGGGCTTTTTATGGGCATCTTTTTATGATGGCAGAATGTTTAAAGGCCCCCTTAGGTTCAGAGCACTTTGAAGGCTATAATGGGCCCCCATAATCACACGAATAATTATGATGGTCAAATTGTGCTGGACAAACCTGAGAGCTATTTTTGGCCAAATTAGTAGATGAAGAGAACAAGGCAGATAAAGCCCCAATTTTCTTTCTCCTTCCGGCTCCCCAGGGCAGAGCTAGGTGCCCTCCAGAAACTAGGGGAAGGAAGGGGGGGAAATCCCTCTGTTGCTCTTAAAGGGGCCAAGGGGTGAGGTTCCCACTCTTGTAAGCCTGCAGAGGGTCACTGTACTTCCACACCCCACCTTTGTCCCTTGGAAACATCGGCTCCCTTCACATGGGGCCACCTTGTAGGCCAACCCTTTCTTGAAATCTCTCCAGTGTTTTGGGGTCTTCACACCTCTTGGGAAACAGCTTTGAACTCCCTCTGCCTCCTTTTTGTATTTCCTCTTTTGGGTACCTGCTCTTACCCTCCAGAAATCAGTAGGAAAGCATTTATTAAGCGCCACAGACATAAAAAGGACCCAATAAAAAGCCGTGGGAGAACGTAAGGTCCATGAAGGCAAGTGTTGCTCCTCTGTTTTTGTCGTTGTGTCTCTAGCATCTGGCAGAAGGAACAAGATGATGAGCATTTATTGGGTGTTTACTCTGGGCCAGGCACTGTCTAAAACAAAAGAAATAGGACCTACCATCCAGGAGCTTACATTCTAAGGTTGGAAGGCACCATACAAAAGGGGAATGAGAAGGAAGGGAGAGTGTCTCCACAGAGCCAGGAGAAGAATGAAGATTGGCCTGCTTGGGCCCCTCTGCCATGGGATCTAGCCAACCAGAGGAGGGGGCTGTGCTGGGGGGATGTTCTGAGGGGAAAACTGGATGGATGTTCTAGAGTGACGAAGCCTCGGGGTAGTTCCCAGGTGATCCTGCAGCTCTGGCATGGTGTCCAAGACCAGAAAGTCAGAAGAAGAAGCAGGTGCTTAATTAACATCCGTGGACAAGTGAATCGATGACCTGTAGCCTTTTGGCACTGAGATCAGAGGCCCCAGCTGGCCTGATGGAGGAGGGAATGCTCAACTCGGAAAACTCACTCCTGAACTCCATTCTGTAAATATTCTGGTCTAGGAAGGGCACCGTCCTGGGCACCGGGAAAACAAAAGCACAGCTCTGTCCCCTTCCTCCATGACCCCAGGGCAAAGGGGCAGCATATAGAATATTCATCCGATTCCCAGATTCCCACAATGTCTTTTGATAATGATGTTTGAGTTAAAAAGAGGCTCCGAGGTAGAGATTTCCTTCCTTTTCCACCAAACTCAAAGGCAGGAAGAACTGTTTACTAATAACCCACAGACTGGGGTCATTATGATTCAAATGGTCACCACCACTTTTGGATTCCTCCTAAAACTCCCCTGTGAATGTACATGAGAGGGACGATATATCAGAGTTCATGTCTACCTTGGGAGAGACAAGGCACCCAAAGGAGCCTCCATCTCCTTCTGCGTAAAAACAACTCGGGGAGATGGCCTGGGCAAACAACGCCACTTCCCCTGTGCCATGGGGGGCTCATTCCTTCAGATCATCAGGATCACTGATTTAGAACTGAAAGAGACATGAGATGTCATCTAATTCAACCCTTTCATTTTTTTGATGGGGAAACGGAGGCCCGCCAAAGGTAAGAGACTTACCCAAGGTCACACAGGTAGGATGTAGTAGATCTTGGATAGGAACCTAGTCTTTCCAATAGAAATCTGTGATACAATGATTTGTAAAATGATAATAATAATAATAATAATAATAATAATAGAGGGGGTGCTTTAGATTCCATTCTTATGCTGAGATTAAGAACTGGGAAGAGGTCTGCGTATATAGATGGGGAAATGGCATTTTAATTTTGCCTAACATGTGAATGTGAGCCATAAACCATCCCTCTGAGAAGGGTTCAGAGGTTTCACCACACTGCTAATGGGTCTGTGACCCCCAAAAGGCCAAGAACCCTTAGAATTTTCCAAGGTCTCTTCCATCTCTAAATCCCAGAGTGCTTATTGGGATTGTCATCTGGTCTTGGGCCACAAGCCCGCAGGGTTAATCGATCTAATCTGAGATCTTAAATTCATTCTATGCTGTCACTTAACATTGGACTTGCACTGGCTGAAGAATGTAGGAGATCATGTAGGTCAGTGATTCCCAAAGTGGGCACCACCGCCCCCTGGTGGATGCTGCAGCAATCCAGGGGAACAGTGATAGCCACAGGTGCATTTATCTTTCCTATTAATTGCTATTAAAATTAAATAAAAATTAATTTCCAGGGGGCTAAGTAATGTTTTTTCTGGAAAGGGGGCGGGAGGCCAAAAAAGTTTGGGCACCACTGATGTAGATCATGAAGAATGTAGAAGACAATAATCTCCTTCCCACCAGCCCCAAACTGTGCCACTGTAGCATCATCAGAAGGCGCCAAAACACATCACGATTTGGGAATAATTAATAACAGTAATAATAATAACAATTAGCATTTATAGAATGCCTATTAGGTGCCAGGCACTGTGCTAAGTGCTTTATAAATATTATCTCGTTTGATCATCAGAACAATCCTGGGAGGGAGATGCTGTTATTATCTCCATTTCATAGTGGAAGAATGCAATCATACTCTCTCCTCTCCTCTCTCCAGCCTCTTGGAGTTTGATCATTGAGAAATCTTGAACCTGGTTCAGTGGAAAGAGTGCCATGTTTGGATCCAGAGGACCTGGGTTCAAATCCCCAAACTATGATCTTAGACAAATCATTTAACCTCGTGGGCCTCAGTTTCCTCATCTATAAATTAGGTGGTTGGATTAAATGAGTTCTAAGGTCTCTTCCAGCTAGAAATAACTTATTCCATGATTCTACTGTGACAGTTACATAAAAAAAACCCCAAAGATTAAGATTGTGCATGTATTCATTCTGAGGGCTTTTCTTTTTTTGCTTTAAACAAACAAACAAGCCAAAATCCTGTGTAACATCCTCCCCACTGTGGACTAGTTTCTTGTGGCTAGGTAAGTTGTGGCTAGAAAACCCTCCACTGACTAATGGTTCAGACACCCCATTACAGTAAAATTTCCTCATCATCTTAAAAAGAAGGAAACCACTTTTGCAAATTCAAGTCTTGCCCATTTTTTTAAAAGCAGTCAACGAAGAGCCTAATGCGCTATTGCCCCAACCTGCCCCCAAAGGAAGCCTTTGCCAGCCACAAAACCAGCTGATGAGGTGTGGGTGCACACAAAGGAGTGAAGTCAGGGCAGTGAATTACATTAGTCACCAGGGGAGCCCAGGGCGCCTCAGCAGACCTGGGGCCATGACAGCCGGCACACCGTACCACCTAGACTTTCTCTGGTAACAGCAGGCTACAGCCCTCTGGTAGCATAAAGCTGGAAAGGAATACAGTTTTGTAGGCACAGAATATATTTCACATATTACTGAGTCTGTGAGTTTGACCGCTAGTACAGATTGCAGCTCATAACAGGGGACTCTCATCCAGACATCCTCCACAATGCAGAAGGCTACTTGGGGCTCTTCTATCACTTCATGGTTCTCAGCTTGGGCTGTCTGTGGATCCTCCTTCACTCAGTCACCAACCCAATCACAGTTCCCATCAATCCATCCTCTCGAGGCAGCGGCCAGACTCATCTTCCTAGTGTTTCCGTCTGACCCCATCTCTCTCCTGCTCAGAACCTCCCAAGGCTCCCCACGGTCTCTAGCCCAAAGCACACACACCTTTACCCTAAAGATTAACTCTAAGTTAGCTCCTTCCTTTCCATTTCAACCTTATCTCACACAACACCAACACAGAAGAAGCCGAGGCGCCATGAGTACATGAGTCTGTTGGAATGCTGGTCTTCCTCCAAGGCTCAACTCATCTCAGGAGCCACTTATTTCATGGACCCTTCCTCAACCCTCTGCTCTCTCACCCCTTATTGACACACTCCCCACCTCTGATTTTTCCCATGTCTATTTTGGGCCACGTTTTTACCTCCCAAAAGAACGCAAACTCCTTTAATTCAGGGACTATTTGGTTTTGTTTTTGTCCCTCTAGCGTCTAACACAAGAGGTGCTTAATCAATATTGAGCTGCATTGAACCCTGTCTATCTTTGATGGTGCCTCTTCTACCATCGTCACCGGTAACATGCTACAACTGAATTCTACCAACTCTATCCCCATTGCCCTTTGGGTCCCCCAGAAGTATTATTTTTCTGAGATTTTAGAGTCTCTAATTTATGACCATAGAGTGAGACTTCCTCAGGTTAAGCAAACTTAGCAGAAGAACTTCTCACATTTGTGCTGAGCTTTTAAGGTTTCCAAAAGTATACCTGCAGAATATTGATGTTTAAAGCATAAGATTGGCTTTTGTGGTCGTGAGGAGTTCAAGATTACTTAAAGAACCGCGTCATCTCCCAAATGGGATCTTGCCCATAGGATGGATGGAGTTATTACAACGAGGCAAGTTAATTTTTAGAAACCGCCCAGTTCACAATAGCCCCCCAAGTTGTCTAAGAATTCCCGTCACCAAAAGGTTCCGAAATCTTTCATTTATTGAACCCTCTGTGTGTGTGAAGAGAGCGACGGATGAAAGATGGGATTCAGTCAACCCATAGTCAGAGGTGTATTGAGTATTTACTACGTTTGCTTCTTAAGATCCCAAGAGGACGTGGTAGTCTTGTTGCAGCCCTAGGACTGACGTCCTCAGACACAAAGACAATAGCAACAGTAAAAAGAATAATAGGATAAATTATGATAAATATTTCTATAGCTTTCTGTGTGCTTTTCTATATTATCTCATTTCATCTTTACAACTAGGAGAAAGATACTATTGTTATCTCATTTTACAGATGAGGAAACTGAGCCAAACTGGGTTAAGTGACTTGTCCAGAGTCACCCAGCTAGTGTGTGAGGATAGATTTGAACTTTGATCTTCCTGACTCCAGGCTCAGTGCTCCGTCCACTCACTGCTCTATCTAGCTGCCTCTAAGGTAGCTAAGAGTCTGACCAATCTCAGACAGCGCACCCAAAGTCTGTGGCTGGGCCCCTTCTGCTATCTTCTCCTGCTTGATGGGACCTAGCAGGGGCCCTGGGGGAATCACTTCCTAGAGGAGGGGAGGGTTGAGCAGGGCTTTCCTCAGCCTAGAAGGATTCCCCTTGATCTAGCAGAGAGAATCCTGGATTTGGATTCCACTCTTCTAGGTCCTAGCTGCCTGGCCCTGGCTAAGTGCCCTAATGTCCCTGAGCCTCCATGTCCCCTCTTTCTTGTGATGCTGTGCAGATAGCAGGAAAGCATGGAACCCTCCTTGGGTCACCCTTCTTTCTCCCTATACAGAGAGTCCAATTTTCCCTCGATTCGTGCCTGAATCCTCTATCTGGTGGCTCTTAAATACTTACTCCTTTGTAATGAAACATGATTTTAACATGGGTGAAAATGGGAAAAGACAAGGGCAGCCTGGCAGGTCTCATCCTTGTGGGCTGCAGATCACAGCCCCTGGACACTCTAGCAGGGCATCCCAGCACCTCGTTTCTGCCTTTTTGTGCACTCTCTTCCCTGGCCTCGGCTAAACTGGTCTCAGACAGCAGACACAAAGTCTGTGGCTGGGCCCCTCCTGGCTTCATCTCCAGCTTGATGAGACTTGACAGAACCCATGCTGCATGTCTCGACCACTTTAACTTTACAAAACACCACATAGACTGTCTCATCAACATCTCTTGCAAAGGAGGTGCAACAGGTATTATTATACCCATTTTACAGATGAAGGAGCTGAGACTTCCTCAGGTTAAGCAAACTTAGCAGAAGAACTTCTCACATTTGTGCTGAGCTTTTAAGGTTTCCAAAAGTATCTGGTGTATGTGACTGCGTTCATCCTTGGTGATACAGAAGTGGGATTTGTCCTCAGGTCTTCCTAACCTTCAATCCATCATTCTCTCCTCGGTTCCACCTTTCCTCTGAATAGTTCTCCAGTGTCCAGGGGCCCCTCCACACATGCTGAGGCATAACAGCACACCGCGTTTGATCCTTGAAATGCTTTGAACTTTCCAGAGGCTTCTGCTGCATTCTCACAGAGATCCCGTGATGCCCATAAGTCCCATTTTTATATGGGTAAACTGAGGCAGAGAGAAATTCCATTACTTGCTTTCAGGTTATGAAGTTCCTTGGTACAAGGATAGGAGATGCTTGGCTGGAGGAAGGCTTAGTAGGGACAGGTTAACCAACTGTCTCTAAGGGTTTGAGAGGTTCTTGAAAGAGAAATCAGACATTTTCTGTTAAACTTCACAGGACAGAACTATGATGAATGGGATGGAGTTGCCAAGGGGCAAGATGAGGTTTAAGGGAGAAACAAATTTCCCAACCATCCAAGCTGTCCAGTAATGGCAATGGATGGCCCCAGAAGCCAATGGATTTCTCCTCCCTGGAGGCCTCTGAGCCAAGACTGGGCGTGTTGTAGGTGAAATTCTTGTATGGATTTAAACGTGGCCATGGAGGCCCTTTCCATCTCTGAGCCTGGAGAGAACCAAGACTAGAAACCAAGTTTCTTGACAGGCCAAAGATATATTACCACAGAATCCTCTTTAGTAGAGCCTGGATTCATAGAACTTTATTTTTTGACTCATATTGGGTCATTAGGGGAAAAATTATTATGAATATGGTGATAAGTTGCTTCAGAATGCCCCTTCTCAAAGGCCCTTCACATTCATTCCTCATGTGTATGGCCAGATAAACTTTCTTGGGCAGTGTGGTTGTTATTGGGTCATTTCAGGTTCTGAAATTCAAACTATTCACGGTCCCAAATTGGGTTTTCTTGGCAAAAATGAATGGTTTGCTGTGTTCTTCTCCAGCTCATTTTACAGATGAGGAAACTGAGCTAAAGAATATTAAGTGACTTGCCCAGGGTCATACAGCTAGTAAGTGTCTGAGGCTGGATTTGAACTGATTCCCAGCTGAGTGCTCTATCTGCTGTACCACCTACTGGTGCCATTGAACAAATTGGCCAGGACATGGCCGACATTGGATGGATTTAGTTAGATCATGTCTGTTATCACGGTTTGGCTGTTTTCGCAGGGTCTTGCCAATAAAATGTACTTGCTAGCCATCGCAGAGATTTGTTTCTGCTTTGTTTTTTCATTGGGAGTTTCCTGTCCCTTCGAAATCACACGTCCTTCATTCCCATTGCCTTTTGACTCGTGACTTCACGTTGTGTCTCCTAGGAGAACGTAAGCTCCTGGAGGGCCAGAACGTCTTTACTTCTGCCCTTGTATACTCAGTACCTAGCACAGTGCCTGAGAAATGCTTATTCATTGCTTGTTTGAGGAGTCAGAGAAATGGATGATTTTAGGAAGGAAGGATGTGATGTGGGTACACTGGAGGCAGAGCTTCCTTTTGGCTGGTGACCAATTCTGCCCTCCCCAGAGTTTCTCTGCTTTCCCCACTGGGCTTCTTAGATTGTGGAAATAGTGATTCTCTTTTCTCTGGATGTCATTTCTCTTGAGAGCTCCTTGAGCAAGTTTAAACGTGAAGTGCTTTGGATGTCTCCTACCTCTAAGGAGAACAGGAAACAGCAAAGGAGTTTTTGTTTCACATCCTGGACCTCCAGCTACTCCAGGTCGCCTACTTGCTAAAAATGTCCTCCAATGGCAGTTCAGTGATTTTGTAAATTCTCTTCATTCGCCTAAATTCCTTTGGAAAACATGGTTTCCCCGAATAAACAGTTTTAGGCTGCTGTCTTCCAGTATGTGTATATCCTAAATTATTAAAGTTCTAAAGTCCGAGAAGACTTTATAAACATCCTGCAAGAATCCCATGCTGGTCCGCCTTAGAGACGGACCCAGAACACTTCAGCTGGCCACTGAGTCCTTGGTTTTGTTATCTTGTTAGAAATCGCTGAAAACGTCACTGCCCAAATGCAAGGTTAATTCTGGATCATAGTTTGGGACCTGGGAGGGCCTCTAGGAAAGGAAATTAAGGTCAAAGGAAGTGACTTCCCCGCATCACCTGTCTACTAAGTAGAAGAGTCCAGCTTGGAATTCCCACTCCTGATCTGAAGGGCAATTATTAAGAATTACCCATCAGCATGAATCAATTCCTCCTCACTCTAATAGTGACTCGCTGCAGACAATCTAAAAATACTTTCATTTACCCAACATTTCATGTATTTCACAACATATATATATATATATATATATATACATATACAGATAGATAGATAGATAGAACCTCTCTGAACTAGGAAAAAATTGAGCAATTGTTTTGCTTTTTACTTTCAAAGGAATAGAGAATTCAACCCAGTTTGACAAGAAAGGAAGTGACATTTTTGATCATTCAGGTTCCCAGAGCTGACGTGAGACCACAGAAAGTTACTGACAGGATGTTATTGATTGAGCATGCTAAAATGAGGACAGAGAAATATGTCTTCCTCCTTCTTCTGGTATATACTCTTTCCTTTCATTTTAGCCAGGAGATGGAATGCCGGGTGCCACGCATTCCCAACTATATTCCTTCCAAGCACAGATGACAGAAAAGGATTTTAGGAATGTTGGGCAAATTTTCCCCCAAATGTCTTTAGGTCAATTCATCCCTACAGGTGGTGGACTGCAACTGATCCCATTGATGTCTTCTGGGAACCTCACAATAATCATCAACTTTGAGAGCTGGAAGAGACTCCTTTTGAAGACCACCTCAAGTCTGAACAAGTCTCTCCTCTACTAATGGATCTAACGTGTCAGCCATTGCTTGGAGACCTCCAGGGAGGGGAGACCTCTTCCATCTCAGGGCAGCTCATTCTACATCAAGACAGCTTTAATGGTTTGGAAGTTATTCCTTACACCAAGATTAACTCAACCTTTCTACAACTTTCTCCCTTTGCTCCTGGTCAAGTGTAACAAATATAATCCGTCTTCTTCGTGGCGGCTCTAACAATATTTGAAAGATGGTGTTGTGTTATTCCTGTCTTCTTTTTCCCTCCTGACTCTTCTCACGAGGTGTGATTTAGAGACCCTTCATCATCAATTCATTCATTCAATCTAATACAACTAAATGAGAATTTGTTGAGTTTCTCCCTCACCAGAAATGTTGTCCTGGGCTCTGGAAGCACGAAGACGGAGATGAAGACCATTCCAGCCTTCAAGAAACTTCCACTGCAATGGAGGAAAACAAGAAGTATACAGATAATCATATGCAAGGCTCATATGGAATATATATATGTATATATACATATATATATATATAAAGTGATGGCTGGTTATGGGGTGGGAGGAGCATATGAGGTGGAGGTGAGGGAGGAGTGTATTTAGATATGGGGCCACCTGGGCAAAACACGGATGGAATATTATGTATGAGTGAATGAATGAAAAAGCATTTAAGTATTGACCATGTGCTAAGCAGTGTCACTTCCCAAATGCAAGATTAACTCTGGATTATAGTTTTGGACCTAGAAGGGACCTGGGAGGGCTTTTACTCTAACCTCTTAATTTTACAGAAAAGAAAATTAAAGCCAAAGGAAATGAAATTACTTTCTCTAAATCACCTGTGTACTAAGTGGAAAAGTCCAAATTGGAAATCCCACTCCTGATTTGAAGGGCAATTATTAAGAATTACCTATCAGCATAAATCACTTCCTCCCCATTCTAATAGTTACCCACTGTAGACAACCTAAAAATAATCTTTTTTATTCAACACTTCATATATCTTACAACATATATAATCTCTCTCAGTGCTGAGAATACAAATGGAAAAGCAAGAGAATCCCTGCCTTCTATAATGTTCTAACAGGAGAGATAATACCCAGAAGTAGTTTCAGGTGCACATTGGATGGAAAGGTCTCATGGTCTTTGGGGTGGATACAGCAGCAAAGAAGATGATCATGCTTTTTCTTTAAATGTTATTTCCACTCTGATTTTGAACCTTCTGTCTAGAACTTTGGTGGTGGCAATTATTTTCTTCCCTAGGTCTTTAGTAGCTGTGATTGTAGCACCCACAGAAGCCACATCTCCACTGGGGCTGCTTCCTGGGATGAGGCTGTGGTTGCTGGGCTGGACCCAGGGCTGCCAAGCTGGGAGTGAGTGACACTTTCCAGTACTCTTGGGTTTTCCTGCTCAGAGTAAAAGTTTCTAGAACTTTTGGGGCTTTCTTGCTCATCATTAGCAGTTGGTCTTTGTGGTGGCAAAGAAGGTGTGCTCCTCTGCAGTGATTTCTTCCCTTAATGTTGACGGTTATGCTCAAGATGGAAGCAAAGATGGTGGTTACAGGGGTCACAGATGTTCCCAGCATTCTCGGGTTCTAGTTCCTGGGTTGTCTTTAGGTGATGGTAGGTATGATCTTAGCACTTAGTGGCTCCTGCCTTGGGGGTTCCTTGCTGCTTCAGCCATACTGGCTTGCCTGCCCCATAGATGGCAGTATGGGAAACAGATAGCAAGCCAACTTGACTGGAATGGATGAATAAATATGAAATATGAAATTTTCATATGAATGATGGAATGAAGGATGAATAAACATGAAATTAGGCTCATAAGGTAGGTAGGAGCCAAAACATGGATAGATTTGACATTCGATATTAAAAACAATAGGGAACCATTAATTTAGTTACTTAAGGGGTGATGTAGATCTATTTTAGGGTTATCTGTTTGGAGGCTGTATGGAGGATGGTCAGGGAAGAGCAGATGCCAGAGACAAGGAGAACAATTAGGAAGACATTGCAGCAATTCAAGTGAGAGATGATGGGGGCTGGAACTCGAGCAATGATGGTAGAAATGGAGAAAAGTGAAAGGAATGAAAGATATTCTTCTGGGCACATTCCACGTGAGTGATATCAACATGAAACTAAAGGAAAAACAAATAATGTACTTCGGGTTCCGTGGAAAGAACATACATTGGGGCTCAGAAGCCTGGATTCAAATATTAACTGCTCTTGGCGGAATTGTGTCCAAATTACTTTCTATGATTTTTGTTTCCTCACTTCCGAAGTGAGGGGATTGAAGGAAACCATTTCTGAGATTTCTTTCAGCCCTAAATCCTAACTCTTCTCTTCCCTAAAACGCTATACAGTTGCTTTAATAATGATTATAATACTAATAGTAGATATTTCTACAGAACATGAAGCAGGGTTTGCTAAAGCCAGCTCAAAACAGATCCTAAAGCAGATTGTTAAATTTTGAGTGTGAGCATTTACATGTTGGATATTAGGAGATGCTACAAATTAGGGCTTGATTTCTTTTTCTGTTCATTGTTTAGCCTTGAGAATGTGATGGAGAAAATGTTAGTAAAGCAGATTAAACTGAAAATTGGGTTGTAGGGACTTTTTTGCTCTCTCTGGAGATCCAAGTTGTTGAATATTTACCAGCACGCCCAAAGCTTTAAGATTGCAAAGTTCTTTACAAGATAACCATTGTTCAAATCCTGCCTTTGCAATGTAGTAGTTGGGTGATCCTGGACCATTCCTTAACCTCATGACCATTTAACCATTAATTAGGTTAACACATTAACCAGGCCATTCTCTAAGGCTCTAAGTTGCCAAGAAAGTTTTTGTTGTTGAGTGTTCATTCATTTCAGTTCTATCCAAATCTCCATGACCCCATTTTGGGTTTTCTTGGCAGAAATACTGAAGGAGTTTGCTGTTTCCTTCTCCAGCTCATTTTACTGATGAGGAAACTGTGGCCAACAGAGTTAAGTGCATTGTCCAGGGTCATATAGCTAGTAAATGTTTGAGGTTGGTTTTGAACTTGGGTCTTCCTGACTCCAGGCCCACTGTGCCAGCCAACTGTCCAAAGGGGAATATTAGTGCCTAGAATGGTTACCTTACAGGTTTGCTGGGAGGTTTGTGCTTTTTGAGTTTTTAAATGTTCACTAGGTGCCCTGTTCCATCAGCCAGTCTGAATTGTTAAATGTGAGGCCAACTGCATGGACGTGGCTGCCTTTAAACCCTGTTAATATCTGCTCTTCCAGAGCTTTCTATCTTTTCTTATGTCTGTCTGTTCAGTTCTCCTCTACCCCGAATAAAATGAAATTTCAGGAAATAGCCTAGAGACAAGTCAGGTGCATTCTGGCAAAGGAAATCTCCCTTGGCAGAGTTCAAATCCACCTGTATTTTGATGCTAATTTTAGTGAGAATTTCTTTTATTTAGAAAGATCCTGTCCAACTCCAGGCCTTCCTTTTGCTCCTTTAGCAGGGGTTCACAACTCCCAAATCGCAGAATCTTAGAGCTAAAAGAAAATGAATGAATGAATGAATGAATGAATGAATGAATGAATGAAATAGAAAATCTTTATTAAGAGCTTTTGTTGTTGTTGTCATGCAGTCACATCCAACAATTTGTGACCCTATTTGGGTTTTATTAGCAAAGATCCTAGAATGGTTTGCCATTTCCTTCTCTAGCTCATTTTATAGAGGAAGAAACTGAGGCCAGAAGAGTTAAATGACTTGCCCAGAATCACAGGGGCTACTAAGTGTTTGAGACTGGACTTGAACTCAGAAAGATGAGTTACATGTATAGTATGTGCTGAATGCTTGAGTTCCAGCACGACACTCCCTGCTTTCCAGAAGGTCACATTCAAATAAGTGACCACACACACACACACACACACACACACACACACACACACACACAACTTTGAGCAGAAAGTCATAGGAAAAGGTCCCGTGTCCCTTCTAGTGCTGGCATCTTCTTTAATGTGGATTCCATCCAAAAATCCATATTGGTTTCTGCTATTGACAGGCTAGCAGTGGGGTTGGTGTGTGTGGGGGGAGGGAGGGATTCCTAGGATTTGGGGCTTTCCTGTCTGACTGTAACAAACTGCTTGGAGGTTGATATTGCTGGTGGCAGAGATAGCAGAGATAGCGGGCTCTTCTCCACAAGTGCTGCACTCCTGGTTCCAAGGACTGGCAGCAGGTCCATTCGAGGAGAGCTATAATTCCCAGGGCTCTTGGCCTCAGGATCTGGGGTTGCTCCTACTGGGTCCTCCTGATTCTAAATCCAGCCCTCTCTCTGTTATATGCTCCAGCTGCCCTCCTCTAGACCCTCTCTAACTCCTCCACAGAGAGTTCCACCTATCACGCTGGGGTTGTAGTTGGTCCTTGAAATGCATCTCAATCAAGCTCTAGTGAAAACCAATAACCAATGCCAATTTCCCTCTTGTTCTCTTTTCCCAACGTCGTCGTGGTGCCATGCTGGCTGTAGGCCCTCAAGGATGCCATTTTCTGTTCCTCCCCAACCCTTGCACCCCAACCCCCTAACCAGGGAACAATGGCCACTCCCATAGTTACCCATTTTGATGTGAGGAGTTCAACATTTTTCAGGTTATCTAGGACTTAATTTCCTTCCTTCTACTGGGAGACAAGATTCTCAGAGACTCCAGTGCTCATTGCCCTGAAGACGATAAACATCAGGGAATAACCGGTTCCATTTTCCTTTGTCTTGGTTTTCACTTTTTCAAAGCGAGAGGTAGTCAGGATTTCTTTGATGGGAGTGCTAAAAACAAGGAAACCTAAATATGGGAGAGAAGATTTGTCAGCCACCTTGGGTGTTGGCTTTTGCCAGTGGTTGTTAAACTCAGTGTGAAAGGTTTCGATTGTCCTGAAGTCACCTCTTTCTTTCTCCAAAGGGGAATGCCTTCATGACAGGCCACCACATGCTTTTGGGGGTTTGTTTGTTTGCTTCATGGATTTTGAAATACTTTCCCTGCCAAAAAAAAAAATGAAAGAAGACTACAGCAGTGAGTGCCCTACCTCAGAATTTCCTTTCCGTTGGGATTATGCAATGAGACTTGTATCAAGCAGGGGAAATTTTTCTCAATGAAGCCAATCTTATATTTTGAGTATCATCTGTACTCAACCTGTCTTTAGATTGACTGAAGCCAAAATCACTTAAAAATCTCTCTCTCTCTCTCTCTCTCTCTCTCTCTCTCTCTCTCTCTCTCTCTCCCTCTCTCTCTCTCTCTCCCTCTCTCTCCCTCTCTCTC
>NC_058131.1:706349180-706374142 GCF_016433145.1 Gracilinanus agilis
CCCTTTTTCTCTCCCCTCTCTCTCCCTCTCTTCTCTCTCTTCTCCCTCCTCTCCCCCTCCCCCTCTCTCTTTCTCCCTCCTCTCCCCCTCCCTCATTCTCTTTTCCTCTCTCTCTTTGTCTCTCTGAGATTTAAATCATTTCATGGGCCTCTTCACTCCATCTTGGATGATAGGAACAAGCCTCACTTCTTTGGAAATTTCAGGTTTTCCAAGTGTTTTCCTCTTGTCGGCCCTATGAAGGAGAGAATGCAAGAATCACTATGCCCATTTGGCTGATGAGTAAACTGGAGCTCTGAGTAGCAAAGGTATTCACTCCAAGTTGCACAGCTTATAGGTGAGAGAGAGAGCCAGGATTGGACTAAGGATACTGGGGAGTCTATCAGATGACTTGGCATATTGACAACTTATTCAGATCCCTCGATGGGACATGCCAAAGACTATCTGAAGAGCCATGGAGCTGAGCTAATACGGATTGATTGCCACCAAAGGAAATAGCTAGTAAGCCTCTTTATCAAAGCAAGCAGTAGACAAATCAGAAGCAGCATACTAATTGGCATGTCCTAGAGAATACAGCTAGGTGGCACAATTGATAGAGCACAGGGCCTGGAGTTAAGATGACCCTAAGTTCAAATCTGGCCTCTGACACTTACCAGCTGCATAACCCTGGATGAGTTACTGAACCCTGTTTGCCTCAGTTTTCTCATCTGTAAAATGAGCAGGAGAAGGAAATGGCAAAAACACCAGGATCTTTGCTAAGAAAACCCAAAATGGAGCCACTCATTTCGGGCTCGACTGAAGCAACTGAACACCAGCAAAGAAAATACAAGAGTAAATGAGCTCTTCAGTTAGATGAGAGATTTTAGCTCAACCAAAGGGAGAGAATGTTCTTGCCCCAAGGAGGGAGCTTTCATCAGCCTGGATACAGAAGGGATGTGGTATGGCCTGGCTCCCCCCATGACTACCACACCCAAACCATCATTGAGAAGTACATGCCTTACTGTCCTCTTGACCTGCCTCTTTCAGAGTCCATCCAGCAAAAGGGAACTGGGCACAATCTGTACTCACGCAAGGTCCTGGCATATTCCTTCAGCCATCAGGAGTAGAAGCGATACACTAGAACAGCTCTTGTTTCGAGATGATTCCAAAGTTTACAAAGTGCTCTTCTCACAAGCTCTCTGGGCATGAAGTAGTGCTTATATTGGTTATACCCATTTTACAGATGCAGACACTGAGATTTAGCGAAACTAAGTACCTTGTCTAGGATCATGCATCAAACTTGTCTATTTATCTCAAGATGAAACAGTGACTTAATGTCACAATTCAAGACAAGATTCAAACTGCTTCTAGGACACGGGGCTCCCCGAAGTGTTTGAAGGACAGATACTGGAAAGACTTAAACAACAACAACAAATAAACCAGTTTTCTGAGGTTCTGAGCTGCCTGTGAGTGACTGCAACATCTGGACTATTGCGATAACCTTCTGGTTGACCTGCCCATCTTAAGTCTCTTTTGAGTCCTGGTGGATGAATTCAACTGCTGAAGAGATCTTCCTAAAAGTTTAGGGCTGACCATATCACCTCCTTCTTCAGAATTCACCACTGGCTCCCTATTACCTCCAGAATCAAGCATAAAGTCCCTGTGTTTGCTTTTACCACCTGATCCTTTCCAGCCTTTCCAGGCTTCCTACCCTTACCTCTATCTTTGTACTCTGTGATCCATTGTTACTGGTTTCTTCCCTGGCTGTCCCCCATGCCTGAAGTCCTCCCTCCTCATCTCTACCTCTTGACTTCTTCCAAGTCTCAACTCAAATCTTACCTTCTCGTAGATAGCTTTCCTGCTCCCCTTTAATGCTAGTGTCTCCTCTTTGGGATTACCGCTCATTTATACCATATAAATCTTGCTTGTACGTAGGTATTTCCCCATTATCTTCCCAATTAAACTGTGAGTTCTTTGTAGACAGAGACTGTGCCTTTCTTAAATCTTTACTGCTTAACTCAGGGCCTGACACATAGTGAGTGCTTAATATTAACGACCTAATGTGAATTTAATAGTATTAAAGTGCTTAATAGGAATATTTAAGTTTTAATATGACTGACTCTTTAAGAAAATAACTGGTAGGCATAGATGTGACAAGTACCAAATAACCTAGTCAAAAACAAAATAGATTACATTTTAACAAACAGGAAAAGATTTGTTATTGATGTGGGAGTTATCTTTGAACCAGCTGTCTGTGTACTGACAGACCGTCAATTTGTCAGAGCTAAGATCAGAATTAGTAAAAAGCAAGAACATAGAGTAATAATGAGAAAAGGCTATGGTGTATAATTCAGACAGCTCAGTCTTAAACTATTAAACAAGTTAATTGAAAGTCAAATCTAAGAAACAGATGAAAGAAATGATACTGACACTGATTAAAATAATTTTTATAACGTTTAACAAATGTATGTTAATTTCCAGAACAAGAAAAGCAAAAGAGCACAGAAGGACCTTAGTAAGCAAATATTTTACTTTCTTACTAAATACAGAGAGATGGCTGCCAAAGGCATGTTAGAATAAAAACTCATTCGTAAAATCTTATAAAGAAAAATGATAGATGATTATGAGCAATATTGCATTTAAGGACAAAAACAGAAGGAAGATAATGAGTGAAGGAAAAATGACAAACTTTTCCCCATCAAATACAGTGAAACTATGACATTTGTTTTTTGGCTTTTATTTTATTTTACTTTTTTTTAAATAATAAACTTTTATTTTCTCTTCCCCAATTAAAAAAAGGAATATTGAAAAGAAAGCCCTACATCTGATCTTCACAACAACCCTGGAGGTTTAGTGCAGTTATTATCTTCATTTAAGTTGAGGAAACTGATACAAGTAGAGGTTGAGTGACCTACCCAAGGTCACATAGCTAGGAAGTATCTGGGGATGAATTTGAACTCATGCCTTCCCAACTACAGAACCAGCACTTTATCTACTATAACACTATTGTTATCTTTACCTACTTGAAAGGCTGATGTGTGGGAGGAGTAAATTTGGTTTGTTTCTCTTCTTGGGATGATGGGTGGAATTTGCCAAGAGACAAATTTAGAATTGACATATAGAAAAAATTCTTAGTAATTAGCTCTATGTACAAGTAGAATGACTTGCCTTAGAGGTAGTGTAATTTCCTTCATTCAAGGTAGTAGATGAGATTCTTCCTCAGATATGGGCTGGACCAGATGGCCTCTGAGTTCCTGTACAGCTATGAAATTTGATGATTCGGTCTTTCTATGATCTTGCTTTTCAGTATCTTTTCTAATACTGGATTCGCTCTCCATCTCTGGGGATCCAAGTGATGTTTCCAACTTATCAATGACAAGAATGCTACATAATGATAAACTATTTCTTTTTTTTCCCCTCTAATTATCTCTTTATTTAAAAAATCATTAAATATTTCTCAATTACATTACAATTTTTTAACATTCATTTTAAAAGGTTTTGAGTTTCAGATTCTCTCTCTCCTTTCTTCCCCTCTCCATTCATTGAGAAGTCAAGAATGATGATATCAATTTTACATATGAAAATATTTCCAAATCAGCCACATTAACAAAAAAAACACATAAAATAGCAAGAAAAATAAAGAATGTGAAAAAAGGTTGCTTCACTCTGCATTCAGAGTTTATCAGTTCTCTCTGTAGAGGTGGACAGCATTTTTCACAAGGGGTCTTTTGGAATTGTCTTGGGTCATTGTTTTGATCAGAGTAGCTAAGTCTTTCACAGTTGATCATTGTTCCAATATTGCTGTTCCTGTGTACAATATTCTCCCCATTCAGCTCACTTTACTTTGCATCAGCTCATATAAGTCTTCTCAGGTTTTTCTGAACCCTCTTTCCCTGCACCGTCATTTCTTATAGCACATTTTGTGAATATACCTTTGATTTCTAATTTTTTGCCACCACAAAAAAATTGCTGCTAGAAATATTTGTGTACAAATTGGTCCTTTTCCCTTTTCTTTGATCTCTTTGGAATATAGATTTAGTTGTGGTATAGCTGGGTCAAAGATAAACTATTACAAAAGACATAAGAACTCTGATCACTGCCAGTGATCAACATGATTCCAGAGGATGGATGATAAAGCCTCCTACCTACCTTCTGACAAGAGTGGTAAGTGACTCAAGGTACAGAAAGAGACAAACATATTTGCACATGGTCATGAGGGAATTTGTTTTGTTTGACCATGCATATTTCTAAAAAAAGAGCTGCTTTTTTAATTGGAGATTTTAAAATTATTCCTATTGTATTTCAATTTACTCAATTCAATCCATCACTCTGGATCTTTTTGGATCCTTATTTCATCACCTGGTCTTTTTGGAATGTTTTATAGACAAAGAGTAACTGGACCTTGTGAAACCTAGCAATATCTAGCTGGAGAAGGAGAGAGTCAGGACTTCCTTTTCAACTTTCTTTTTTTATTTAAAAATTGTTTTAAACCCATACCTTCCATCTTAGAATCAATACAGTGTATTGGTTCCAAGGCAGAAAGAGCGGTAAGAGCTAGGCAATGGGAGTTAAGTGACTTGCCCAGGGTCACACAGCTAGGAAGTATCTGAGGCCAGATTTGAACCTAGGGTTAGGGTTAGACAACTCTAGACAACTTCCTCTTTTTAAAAATCCTTCTCTCTCTTTCCTCTGGCATCTGTCTTCCCAGTTCCCAGCTTGACAACATGGATAAAGAACACACAACCCCTTTGGAAGAATACCTTGGAACAATGGAAGAAAAAAAAGAGAAAATCTTACAATGATAATCCCACGCAAATATTTAGACACCTTAGTTCTGAAGAAGCTTCAAAGAGGGAAGCTTCCAAAATCAACGAAGTAAGCCCACAACAAGAAAAGCCTCCTTACAATATAATACATGGAATGGAGGAAGCTTCACTACACTTTAACTATTTTGCTTTGTTCCCTTTGCCCCCTTCCACCATCTCAGAAGGAAGAAATAGATGGAAAGAGGGAAGGAGCAGGCTGAAAAGAAAAGGATATAAAAGCAAAAAGAAAGAGAGGGATAAATGATCATGGGATCAGAGAAGACAGCAAAATGACAGAATATATGTTGGGGTGGGAGAAGAAGAGTTAGGAGGGAGGAGGAGAAAAGATCTTATTGGGGAAGGAGACAGAGCTCCATCAATGCTTACAGAATTCCATTGTTTTGCCATGTTTCTCTTTAAAACTGCAGGTGATACAAAGGACAATGTTGTAGTATGAACTATGGAGGCTGTATCCCATTTCCCACCATGGCTTACCTAAGAGAAGTTCTCAGGACATATATGACTAGAAAAGGGAGTGGGCAGACCAGGAAGGATGAGCCAGGGATAACTAGTCTCCATGTCATAGTAAAAGAACCAGAGTATTGGAATAATCCTTGGTGGTGAGTTTATGGGAAGACATGGCTAAGAACCCTACTCAAAGGAAATTTGTGGATGGAGTAGTCTTCCCTGGAAGAAAGAGTATTACACCGATGAGATCACAGATGCACTGAAGTAAGTATTGACATGCTGTAAATTAAAACAAGAACCTCACATGAAACTAGGACGGGGGTTCTTAACCTTTTTGAGTCATGGCCCTCCTTGGCAGTCTGGTGATGCCTTTCTTTGAACTTTTAAATACATATAACAAAATACCTGGGATTACAAAGGAAAGTAATTATACTGAAATTAAAATGCAATTCCCCCCCCCCTCCCCGCACCCACCCAAAAGTTCATGGATCCCTTGAATCTGTCATCCATAGACACTAGATTAAGAACCTGTAAACTAGAGTCTGACTTCTTAAATAGCGACGAAGAATTAGAAGCTGATGGTTCTATGTCATTATTTTACTTAAAGAGTTATTTTACTTGGATCTTGACCTGCCAGATGACAGCCGAATCTACTAGATGAGCTTTTAAGGTCCTCTCCAGATTTGATAATTCTGTGTTTTCTCCAAATTTCCACTGGTGAATAATAAGGAGAGAACTGATTGAGAGAGTGAAGTGGAATGATTTCCTATCCAGTTATGTGACATAAGATAAGAATCTGGCTTCAGGCCAACTGATGTGGTGAAGCCCCTGAACTTATGTGAATAAGGTAACTGTGGCATTATAAGGCACTTTACAGCCATTGTTTCAATTGGATCTCACGATAATTTAAGAAGGAAATAGTATAAGCAGAATGAATAAATAATAATGTTTGTGTCTGAGGTGCATTGCCTAGGTATGCCTTTGTGGGTTGGGGAAGCAGGGGTCAGGGCTGAGCAAGGGAAGAGAAAAGCTGGGGCACCACCATCGTGGTTTGGGAAGGAAGCCAGTATCGGGTAGCTTCCTATTTTAATTACTTATTCTCACTAGCTAGGTGCTAAGCTCAGTGGTTTCTCTATTATTGACTATAAATAATTTTAGCATCCCTCTAAATTTCAGCACCAAGAAGCAAAGTTCCAGTTGACATACCTTAGCTAAGTCTCTGAGTGTACAAGTATATTATGCTCATCTTATTTCATTGGGAAACTGAGGCTTTTTACACATCTAGGAAGAACCAGAACTCAAACTCAGATCTTCTGACTTCTTTCCAATCCAAATATTCTTCTCTTTGCTATGCAATTTGGCCTTCTTTTAACGTAACATCCAGCTGGATTTTACTTCTCTAGGGGGCTTGGGTCAAGTTTACATGAATACAACTGAATTTAGCATGCAAGAATATTTTCCTTTTGGTTAACAGTTTCACACTGCATGGTGGTTTTCCAGTTGATATGCCTCCTTCCTGTCTATTCTAATTTTTTTCCACTATGCAGTACTTCCACATCAAAACTCCCCCTAAATTACACTTTCAAAAGAGCTCTTTATGAGGAAATGTTAATCAGCAAATAAAGGAAATGAAAACTCTCATGAAAGTTGTGTAAGAAGAAGGTTGTATGACAGCAGATGAAATATTCTTTCCTATAAACTAAATGAGGAACTGGACCAAAAATCATTAAAAATACTCAAAACAGGGCAGCCTTGGAAACTTCTATTCTAAGGTCCTGATCACTTCCTGGGTGGGAGGGAGGACGGAACCCTAAATCTGGCCATTTAGGTGAGCTACATTAAGATAAATGTTAGAGGAAATGAATTCATAAGCCCCCGTGAACAGTGAAAAGGCGCATCAAGAAGTGGAGTTAGTATATCTGCTCTGATCAGTGGCTACAAGCAGATTCAGGATAAGTCATCTGGGGAGGATATAATTGGAGTATGATGCAAACATATTGTGCCTACACACAACTGGTTTGACTGTTCTGCCCAAGTTAACCAGGGACTGAGTCAAACCACCAATCCATCAAGGTACATGCAGCGAGAGCTGCTTGAGCACCTAAGACTTTGGGTTGCAAAGGACAGAACAAAAATGGCCAATAGGAAATCAATGTCCAGGATCAGTAGGGACACAATCATAGAGAATCCAGTTGTCCCTGATGAATTCCTGTCATCAGGGCCAGAAGGGGCTATATCCCAGGGTATGAAAACATTGGCACAGGTGACTATGGACCACCATCAGTGGTCCTTGAAAGAAAGTGGAGAACAGGAGACATCCTGCAGGCTTGGAGCAAGGCAAATCTATCCATTTTTTTAAGAGGTGGGGGGCAGAGAAAAGAGTCTGCAAATTATAGACCAATTGAGCTTGATTTCAATTGCTTCAAAATGCCAAAGAATATTATTATTAAAAGGATGCTTAGTGAACATCTAGAAAAGGAAGCAATTATCACAAAAAGCCAGTATGGCTTTTTCAAGAACATGTCATACCAGATTTACCACATTCCTTTTTTGATAGAGTTACTAGACTGGAAAATCAAGGAAGTCCTGTAGATATAGTTTAGCTTTAATTTTAGCAAAGCGTTTGACAGATACTCTCATACAAGGAGACAAGAAGGAAATGTGATAGTAGCAGTTAGATGGATCCCGAAATGGTTGAGAGCTTAGATTCAAATAGTAGTTATGATTCAAGGCCACCTTACAAGGAGGTCTTGAGTGGAGTGTCCTGGAGATCCGTCCATGGCCTTGTGGCATTGAATCAATCAATGAATAAATCTATAAGCACATATTAAGTGACTATCGTATGCTGAACAAAATTATGAAGCCATCCCCAATCCAAAGGAGCTTACATTCTATCAATGGACACACCATATGCAGAAATAAACATCATTTGAATTTGCAGTGACGATTTTCATTGGCGTGGAACCACTTAGTATATTTTACATGATTGGAACTTCAAATAGTATGTATTCAAATACATGCAACTATTCCAGAGAACTCATCATTCATTCTAACTGGGACATGACTGTATACCCCAAAATATGCAGAATAATTTTTTTTAAAAAGATAATAAAATTAGGACAGCTAGGTGCCTCAGCAGATAGAGAGACGGGCCTGGAGACAGGAGGTTCTGGGTTCAGATCTGACCTTAAACACTTCCTATCTGTGTGATCCTGGACAAGTCACTCAACACCAATTGCCTAGCCCTTACCATTCCTCTGCCTTGGAACTGATACTTGGTATTGATTCTAAGGCAGAAGGTAAGGGTTTTTTGTTTTTTTTTTTTAAGATAGTAAAATGACAGGTAGGAGGATGAGAGGACACCAGCTGCTGAAGGAATAGGAGAAAAAGAATGAAAAATCTGGGGCTTGAGTTGTACCTTGAAGGAAGAAAGGCATTCTGGGAGATAGAGTTGAAGAGAAAGTTCATTGCCCACTTGAGGGATGGCCTGTGCAGAGACACAGAGACTGAAGAAGATGGTTCATGGGTGAGCAATAGAGGAAAGTATGACTTGACTGGACTGTAGAGTATAGGAAGAGGAACAATGCATAAAGGAACAGATGCTTATCAAATTGGAGTTGACACAAGGGAAGGAGCAGTAGCTAACATATTGGATGCCAGAACCAAGATTGCCTCCCCCCCCCCCCCCAATTCTCAGCAGACCAGTGTGTGGGCCCAAATCTACTGAGATGAAAGTGGATAGACAGAATGTTAGGGCGTCTCACACTTCCTTGGATTCCAGACTTGAACATCAGCAATATATGATAGAACAGCTTGGCTAATCCATTTGAGGGTTTTCATGGGCTACAAGCTCAATGAAATGCCAGGCTGGCTGTGAGAGGACTTCTTCTAGGCTGTCTGTAGGATGACTGAACAAAATATAAGCTGGAGAGAAAGATAACCAGGATGGTGAAGAGTCTTGAAATCTTGGCCATATGAAAAAACTATGGATGTTTAGTCTGAGGAAGGGAAGAGTTAGAGTAAATACGAGAGTTATTTTCCAGGGTTTGAAGGATTCTGAATAGGGGAGAAGAATTGGTTTATTCTGCTTGGCCACAGAGGACAGAACGAGGAACAATGGATCAGTTATGGAGAAGCAAAGAGTGTCCAGAGGTTGGGAGGTAATAGTTCCTCAAACACCATCTAGACCCTTGTGTTTCTCTCTGGGAGTCACGTTTTAGGATGGATCTGCATAAATTGGCAGCGAGATAGAGCACAGGAAGACCCATCTTCCTGAGTTCTAATCCATCCTCAATTCTAATCCAGTTCTAATCCATCCTCAGGCACTTACAGTGTCTTACTTAGCTGTGTGACATTGGGCAAGTCACTTCACCCTGTTTGCCTTCTTTATCTGTCAGTTTAACTGGAGGAAGAAATGGAAAACCATTACAGTATCTTTTTCAAGAAAACCCCAAATGAAGACTTAGACTCAACTGAAATGACTGAATAAATATGAGCTGGAAAGAAAGATAGCCAAAATGGTGAAGAGTCTTGAAATCCTGCCATATGAAGAAACTATGGATGTTTAATCTGAAGAAGGGAAGAGTTAGAGTAAATACAAGAGTTGTTTTCCCGGGTTTGAAGGATTCTGCATAGGGGAAAAGAATTGGTTTATTCTGCTTGGCCACAGAGGACAGAACGAGGTCAGTTTTGGAGAAGCAAACTTGTGCTTGACTTAAGTATAGTTTGATGTTCTTCATGAGTAGTATCATGACTATTCAGTTTATCTTTTCCTTTTTTACCTAACATGCTTAGCACCTACATGATGCAGAATGTTTAAGAGGCAGTCATTTAGAAAAGGGTGCTGGGAAGAAAGCAATGTCTCTGTGTACCAGTGCTGAGGTTCCTTTGTTGGAGTGGAGAAGGTTGGAGCAGGAATATCTCCCTTACTTGTTTGGTATGAGATCAGTCAGAGACAGCTACCATCATGCTGAGCTCATGAGAATAGTGGCCCTAAAACTGCCTCCATGACAGCCTCCTCTAGGCATGAGCAGGAAGAAGTAGGAGTTTGCACACTCCTTGACTGATTTCAATTCATGGCAAAATTCCAAGACTTGTTATTAAAGGGATGCTCAATGAGCATCTGGAGAAAGAAACAATGATTGGGAAGAACCAACGCAGATTTATTAAGATTAGTGTATTCCAGAACAAATTTGTGTCCCCTGTATGCACGTATGCATGCTTAAAATGGACTAATTAGACTCATAGATCAGGGTAGTGCTATGAACAGAGTGCAGCTCAATTTAGCAAAGCATTTGACCCAGTCTTTCATGCTATGATGGGGCACGCAGTGAAGAGATGTGGGTTAGACAACCAGATCTAAAGGCTTCTCCTTAATGGTTGAATGTCAATTTGGAGGGGTCTTTTGAAATAAAACAATTATAAGAGCTAGCATTTATATAACACTTTAAGGTTTGCAAAATCCTTTACAAGCATTATCTCTCCAGAATCGTACAACAGCTCTGGGAGCTAGGTACGATGATTATATCCCCATTTTATAGAAGAAGAAATTAAGGCTGATTGAGGAGAAGGGATCTTTTAGTAAAATGTTCCAGGAATCTCCATTTGGCTCTGTGACAATTAATATCAGATGATAGATTTAGATCTGGAGGGCATTTAAGAGACCATTTAGTTCAAATTATTCATTTTAGATTTGGGGAAACTGAGGCTCAGAGAAATTCAAGGATGACTAAGTTCACAAAGATAATAAGAATTTTATCAATGACTTAGACAAAGAGATAGAGGATGTGTTTAAAATTTACAGGTGACATGAAACGGAGAGATAATTAAAGCCAAAGGTATATCGACCAATTTTGCACAACTTCCCTCATCATTTATGATATAAAAATTATATGTGATTAAGACACTTTCAGATGGTCAAGAGAGAGAATTGGATATTTAAAAGTCCCTATTTTATCTGATTCTTTTTGTTAGTTATGGTCTAAGATCAATTGTTCTTAAGTGCTAGGGTACATTGGTTGAATTGTTGTGGCCTCTAAATTGTGATATTTTAGAGCAAAGCCCTAGTTGCCCTGCTACTACCTAGGATTCAAATTTAAAAATAGGAAGGCAGATTTGGAATCTAAAAAGATTTCAACGTGGATGAATTTAAGTAGATGAAATTTAGAATTAGTGAACCTTAGAATTGAAAAAGACCATTTAGTTCCACCCATACTCAACAACAATGCCTCTAATCTGGTTATCTAAGCTTTTTTTGGAAGAGTTCCAGTGAGGGAGTCCCCTCCCTCCTGAGTAGCCCATTCCACTTATGGAGAGTTGGGAAGCACAACCTTAAAAGAAATCTCTTTTGGGAATAGTTTTACCCTTTGAGGTCAAGTAGTATCAATTTAATTTCTTTCCCACACGATGGCCTTGAAAATCTAGACTAAATATTACCGGTTCCTTCAGCTGATCCTATATATATTAAGATCTGGAGTTCTTGGCTATCCCAAACAGTACTATTGATCAACATCTTAAAATATGGCCTTCAGAATTCAACAAAACCCTAAATGTGAATTCTTATACATGACATAAAAAAAAGTGCAAGATGGGGGAGTCATAGCTAGATAACAGTTTGTCTGAAAAAAAAGATGCCTTTTTCCCCCCCTCTGGTTTCAGTGGTTCCAGTGGCCTGCTAGCTCAATATGAGTCAAAGGTATGATTTTTCAAGTGAGTTACAATCTTAGACTGCCCTGAGGGAGGCCCAGGATCCAGAATATAGATGGCAGCGGAGTTGAGTACTGGATTGGGAGTCAAGGAGAAGTGGGTGTAGGTGCACCTCTGACACTTTTAGCTGTGTAATAAGGGCCAAGTCACTTAGCCTCTTCATTGCCTTCTCAGTTAAATGGAGATGATAAGATCTATTATACTTAACCCATTAGGTTGTTGTGAGGTTCCAATGAGATAACAGATGTAGAACTCTATATAAATGCTCATTATTATAAATGATACCAAAATATACTTTCTCTTCACACCAGAGCTCATCTGAAGAATACTGCTAGCTTCTGAGTGCCTAAGGAGGATGTTGACAAGTAGGAGAAGCCAACCAGTTTGGTGAAGGGTCACAGGAGAATGTATGTCACATTCATCTCTCATCTTGGCTCCACTCAAAGGGACATGCTGAGTTTCTCTGTGTAAATATGAGCAGGAGGGAAATGAAAACTGGACCTTTAAATTAAATTAAAAATTTAAATTAATTATGAGTTATGAATCAAATTAATTTAAAATGAGTTGGCAACTCCATTGTCACCCATTGGATGGATATCTTTAGGAACTGAGAATAGACTAGACATGATGAAGAGAGGCAACTTTAAAGTCTCTACAAGGAACCCAGCAGAAAAGCTACACCATAGTTAAGGAAAATATTGGAGGACGTTAGCAAATGAACTTCCTGGAGCTGCCCCTGTGGTGCTTCTTGGCCAGCTCTGTGTTACATTGCTGCCACTGGGACCATCATCTGCACCTCCTCCCTGCTGGAAAATTAGACTGGGTCCCTGGAACTATCCTGGGCTTTGAGAGACCAGCTTTGTCCTTTCTTTTCCCAGATTCGGTCTTCCACAGAATTTTCCTTTTATCCTTTTGGTGCCACTCTATGCCCATTGTAACACCCCCACCCCATTTCCAGCAATCCTTTAAGTGTTTCCTCTCATTATAATGTAAGAAGCCCCTTAATGACAGGCACTATCTTGCTCCTTTGAATTGGTACCCTCAACACCTAGGATAATTCCTGGCACATAGTAAAGTGCTTTTCTATCTATCTATCTATCTATTTATCTATCTATCTATCTATCTATCTATCTATCTATCTATCTATCTATCTATCTATCTGTCTGTCTGTCTGTCTGTCTGTCTGTCCGTCCATCCATCCATCCATCCATTTATCCATCTAACCTTTTCTAATTACCTACCTATACCTATCTACCTACCCATCTACCAATGTTTCTATCTTATCTATGTACCTGTCTGTCTGTCTATCTATGCATCTTTCTATCTCTATCTTTCTGTCTGTCTAGCTCTAGCTAGCTAGCCAGCTATCACTGCCATTTAGGCAACTCATTGTTGACGGTAATTATCACAATTATAATTCTATTCCAACATATGGTTTTACTTCTACTGAAAATATATCTTTGTAATTAAATCGACTGTAGGATCCTTTAGCTAATTTATATCCTCCAATCTCAAATTTGGAATATCATTTAATCCACCCCATAACCAAAGAGAATCTGCTCTCTAATAACCCTAACAAGAAGTTATCCAGCCTCCACTTGGATCAACCCATAAAACAAGCATTTCTATATCTGCTGTGTACTTGAAGTCCATCATTTCTTTAGGCAGCTTCATTCCACTTTGGAATAGCTCTTCTTAGACTGGGAGTCTGTTGAATACAATCTATTGGAACAAGAGGAATGAAATGCATTGAAAGGAAATGAGCTCCCCATCACTGAAGGTCTTCCAGTAGAGACTGCATGACCACTTTTTCATGGATGCCTCAGATTAGATAGATGCTAAGACCCTTTCGCACTCTGAAATTCTGTAGTTCTATGCCATCTTCGTCACATATAGGTTTTGAATTCTCTTTTTCCTTGACTATCCTTTGTTTTGTTTGTCCTTGGTTTTATTTTCTTTTATTTACTCTTCAAATATTTCTTTTCAGGTTCTTCTGTTGCCCCTTTTCTCATTTTTCTGGTTTGTGGAAGTCATCCACAAGTGCTGATATAAAGTGGTCAGTTTATAAAGCATTTTCACACCATTCCCTCCTCCTCCCCCCACAATGGATTCTTACAAGAACTTTGTGAAGTAGATATGACAAGCATGACTTGAAGTCTTCAGGTAGAGGCTGGATAATCAGTTGTTGGAGATGGTGAAGGGGAGATGCATGCTTTAGATACAAGTTAAACCAATCTCTTCCAAGGTCCCTTATAGTTCTAAGATTCTGTGATCATCACATCCACTTTAAATAGGAGGAAAATGAAGCCCCTAAAGGTGAAATGACTTGACCAGGGCCACCAGAAATAACTGGAATGAGAAGCTGAGTCTTCCTAACCTAAGTCCTGGACTCTGGCCAGTGAAGCAAGAGTTTGTCAACACTCTCCAAGGGGGGAAAGCCCACCCCATAGTCTGTTCCGTGCCTGGCTACCCGGAGAATGACTCTATTTCTTGTCAACAACAGAAGACAGGGATGATTAAGGAAAAATGAGGAAGGACCAAAAATAGCCTCTGAGAATGCTATCACTCCTATTGGGCTCAGACTAATGTTCAGACAATCTGGTGAGAGAAATTTCCCATATTAGCAAACTCTATTGTTGCTGTGAAAGTGAATGTGTGTGTGTATATATGGGGGGGGGGGGGAGGAGAGACAGAGAGACAGAGAGACAGAGAGAGAGACAAAGAGAGACAGAGAGAGACAGAGAGACAAAGAGAGACAGAAAGAGAGAGAAAGAGAGAGAGAGAGAGAGAGAGAGAGAGAGAGAGAGAGAGAGAGAGAGAGAGAGAGAGAGGAGGGACGGAGGGAGAGAGAATTGAGGGAGGGAGATGATCTTATATGCCAGTTTACTCACCATGAAGTAAAAACCTTGGTGAAAAGTGTAGCAAGAGTAATTTGATTTATCTTCTCTGTCTTTCTTTTCCTCTTTGAGTCTGATTCTCTGGCTTTTTCTTTGTCTCTATGTGTGTTTCTCTCCCTTTACCATTTTTATCATTTTTTTTAAAGTTCTGTTTGTCCCATTTCAGGAAGTAATTTGATCAATTAAAGACCATGTGGAGAAGCATGACCAGAATGGCTAAGAGCTTCCATTTCATACCCTATATATAAGGATCATTTGAAGAGGAACCAGGCATGTTTAGACATTAATGGTCCTAAGTATTTAAAGGACTTTTCTGTGGAAGAGAGATCAGACATGTTCTGTTTGGTTCCAGAGAACAGAGCTTGGAGCCGTGGGGGAAAGTCACAAAGAGGCAGATTTAGGATGAATAGCAGGAAAAACTTTCTAACAATTCAGATTAGCCAAAAGGCAAATGGGCTACTTCAGACAATATGGAGGTTGGCCTTATGGGAAATCTTGAAGTAAAAGGTGGAAGAACATTTTCCAGGTATAATGAGGAGGACATTTCTTAAGGCACTGGTTGGATTCACTGATCACTGAGATCTCTTCCCACTCTGAGATTCTGGATTTCTAGAATTCTTTGTCTTTCAATGTAATTTTCAATATTACCAAACATTTGAACCGTCACTGCCAACATCTATTTTCTTTTCAACCTTCATCCTTTCCAGTGGCTTTCTTTAATAGATCAGTAATCTTATCTAACCTACTTGTTTTTCTTTTTCTTTTTTAATTGATGAAGAAATTAAGGTAGAGGAAGAAAAGAATGGTGAGCAGGATTCAGGTAGGATACTTGAATCATCTCCCTGCTGATTTCAGTTCTGTAAGGCTTATTCAATGGTAGGGATAATCGCACTGGGAAGAACTAGGTTTAATTTAACTTATTCAGTGGTTTGTGGGTCTTTGCTTGGGTTCTTTTTTTGACTGTCACTATAAGTTATGAGATCTTGTAAAATCACTTTTCTGCTGGGGACCTCAGTTTTCTCTTCTGGAATAAATGATTTCTAAGGCTCAACATAACCTGAATGTTCTATGAGTTGAAGTCCAAATGTGGTCATTTGCTTATCTTCTGGATGCTATCCAAGATGATTTGGGGTAGGTAGAACATCCCCTATAAAGTGGGAGAGCTGATTGATGCCTCAAGTCTAATTGGTCTATAAGGAATTCAAGGGCTCTGAGCATTTTCACAACCTAGCCCTGGCCTGACTATACTCAGATCCAATTTGGTTCAACTTGATCCAATAAATCTTTACATATAATCTACTGGATGCTGAGTAATGTGGTAGAAGACACTAGGGATACAAAGACAAAAATCAAATCATTTCCTGCCCTGAAAGAACTTATATTCTACTGTATTCATAATCCTACTCATACTTACTATGGACTAAAAGCATTTTTCAAGTTCCTGTTTTCCCTAGGTCTGAGGCATATTCTTCAAGAAGGTTCGAATCCCATCCTCTTTTTCAGGTTCCTTTTTCTTTCTAGGACCCAAACCCCAGTCTGTTGGTAGCTGGGTTCCCAAGGCTCTGAAATCTCTAGGATCTGACTGATTTGCCCACTCAAGATATCTCTGAAAGTCTGCTTAAGACAAAAAGTGGTCTTGTCCTCTTTCAGCCACATGTTCTTCCCTGGATTATTATGGAGCTCAGCCTTGGTGGCCATGACCATAACTGTACCTGATGCTAAAGGTACAATCCATTTCCTTCTTCATTTGAATTTAGCATGTTGAAAGGACAAGTGCTTGATGACTCAAGAACATCTCATCTCTTATTTGACCAAGATCCCCATTCTATAAGAAATTCCATGGATTTTAAAACCTTTTTGTTGTCATTGTCCCTAAGGTCCCCAGGCCAGAATCACAGGAACTCAGGGTTGGAAGGGACCTCAGAGACTCACTAGTCCAACCTGTCCCAGAATCAAAATTCCTTCTAACGCATTCCTTCCTAGTGGCTAACTAGATACTCCTTGAAGATCTCTAAATAATTGGAACCCACTATCTTCTAAAGAAGCTTATTCCAATTTTAGACAGTTCAAAGGAAGCTTTGTTTTCCATCTAGTCTAAATCTGTCTCTCTATAATTTCCCTCCATGGCATCTAGGTCTGCCCTCTGGGATCAAGCAAAAGAAATCGAATCCCTCATCTGCCTAATAGCCCTCCAAATCCATCCCATTGAGTTTCGATGCACCCCAGCGTCTTCTCCATTCCAGCTTCAGCCAGCCAAGGTCCCCCATGATGCTATGACAGAGATCAGAATACCATGTTCAATTCAGGAGCAATTACAATAGTTTCTTCCAGATTATAATGGCTGCAAAGAGAGACGTCGCCTTACAACTTCACATCTTCAAAGTAATAAGCCACTTTTGGAGTTTGCTGCTGCAACTAATTAGAAAACGGAGCCATCGCTATCGTCTCATGGGCTCCAAGAAGAGACGCTCAGCTCATTACTCTAAGTTGGATGTTGGGTGTAGATGCTGGTATGACATGACACAGTGTTCATCAAAGAATGGCAATGCAGGACCCTCTGTTTTAGAGGGAACTGTCTGTTCTCAGCCTAATGACTGATGTGCCAATGCTTCATTAGCACTGCAAAGAGGTCTTTAAGATACCCAACAATTAGAGTTGGAGAACACGAGTAAGCAAAGGGCTGACATACCCCTTCTTTGCCACCATTGGAAGCTATGTTGAGGTTCTCACACCCTTCAGTGAGGAGAGTAGTTTGGCCCTCCTCATGGTCCAAAGCCTGGGATTCCCCTATTTTGTGTTGTGGTTAAGCTGGCCAATGCCTCTGAACATGGTCTGTAATTTCCTGCCTTTAGTCCTTTGCTCATGCTGTTCTCCATGCCTGGAATGCTTTGCCTTCCCCTTCATCTTCTCAATTTCTACCAGTCATTAAAGCATAACTTAAGGGCCAACTCCTCCATGAAGCCTTCCATGATTCTTCACTTAGTATTTTACACCTCTCTAACACATTTATATATTACATTGAATGATAGCTGCCCATGAATATGTCATATATGTGTTGGGAACAAATTGGGCATCTGATTCATGAACTCTTGAGGCAGGACTTATTTGCCATTTTTGTTTATGTACCTCCTGCTCCCTGCACTGTCCCTGGTACCAAGTGGTTTCTAAATTATGCCTGGGAAATGGAATTGAAAAGAATTCTAGGCTTTCAGAAAGACCCTTCTATTGGACTGAAGCTCTGGATTGACAGAAATGCCCTCCTGACTTAGTTCCAATGTCTAACAGAGAATGTGGGATAAATTGAACATATTTCTTTTGACAGTAGGGTTAGTTAAGCTGCAAACACTGTTCTACCCATCAGATTGGGCAACCTCTCCAGCCCCCCCCCCCCCTTACACACACACACAGACACACACAGACACACACACAAACACACAAGCTGAGTCATCCTATCTGTGTGGGTAGGGTTTGTAAACTCCCCACAGAGCTGACTAGAGGAGAGATGTTCTTGATAATGGTGGTAGTGAATTTTCTCAAAAGTCCAAATATATAGCCCCTCATAGAGTAAACAACCCAGAAAGGGTTCGGTGTGTTCTGATGCCTCAGGCAATGGCCCACAGCTCTCAAAGGGCCATCCAAGGGAGGATGTGGTCAGAGCACAATATGTGGTTCAGAAATTTCCCTTCCCAGCCTCTCCATTCTGAACTAAGGTGATGATATCATTCCTGAGCCTTACCTAAGAGACAAAGGATGTGTGTGTGTGTGTACTTAGGGTTTGTTTGCAATAACCAAGTGAAGAAATTGGCATATTCCCTTGTCCAAAAGACTCTCAAAACTCTCACTAGTCAAATTTGATGACTAGAAATTTATTAATCCACATCCAGAGAAAGAACTGTGGGAGTAGAAAAACAGAAGAAAAACAACTGCTTGATCACACAGATTGATGGGGATGTGATTAGGGATGTAGACTCTAAATGACCACCCCAGTGCAACTATCAATAATATGGATAATCTTGATCAATGACACATGTAAAACCCAGTGGAACTGCTCTTTGGCTATAGGAGGGGGGTGGGAGGAGGGAAGGGAAAGAATATGAATCATGGAACCATGGAAAAATATTCTAAATCAATTAATTAAATAAAAAATTTCAAATAAAAAGAGAAATTTATTAAATTAAATTGAATAACCTTAACTTGGAATGTAACACGGGGAACTTATGTTCCCAGGATAATGAAGTTCCTTGAGGACAGGGGCTGTTTGTAGAATCTGTCTTTGCATGGCCAATGGCTAGCAAATGCCTGGGGAATAATAGGGTTCTGAAAAATACTTCTTAAATGTAATTGAGTAGTGATGATTACCCATGTTATATACTGACTGTGTAACTTGACAATCAGAAGTTCCCTTCTCAGGACTCTGGGTATCCCTCTAAGATGAGGAGGTGTAAGAAGGTGCTGATCTGTATTGATAGATGGAGTTTCCTCATCAGGGAGCTCCCTATACCTTAGAAATGGCCAGCCCAGATCATATTCTAAATGCCTTTATGTAGGTAGGATAGTCGGCTACCCGCAGAAGGTCCTCCCAGGATACAAACTATCTCCCATGCTTTACTGGAAGAAGAAGAGAGAACAGAGAAGAGTTAGGGTCTTAGCTCCAAAGATGAATCCATGAATGTTAACTGGCAATGGAGAGAAGGCTGAGCTGCTCACTTATTTTCCTTCTATTTCTCTGTTTTCTTTGTTAAGGAAGTGGCCCCTCTGCATTGGAAATAACAACTGAAAATTATTAAGAGGGAGTTAATCCCAGAGATAAGAGAGCAACTAGCAGTCCCAGATGAGTTCTTGTCACTTGACTCAGATGAACTTCATTCTCCAGTCCTGAAAAAAAATGGCAGATATAACTACAGAACTGATGTCAGAAAGATTGGGTGATATCAGAGAGGTGCCTCCTGATCGGTGAAGGATAAGTGTGGTTCTGATTTTCAAAAAAGGAAAGAGATCAGTCTGCAAAATGGAGACCAGTGTACTTGACTTCTTTCCTAGGACAATTCTAGATTTAATTGTTAAAGGGAAGATTGGTTGTCAGACAGAAAGGGAAGCAGTGATTCCCAAGAGCTTCCTGGCTTCCTCCAGAACAAATCTACCAGGATCTGTATGTGGCTTTGGGTTGTTTAAAAACTTTATCAGTGATTTGGATAAAAGTATAGATGGTCTGTTCATTAATAATCACACAAAACTGGGAGGGATAGCCGGTACAGTGGTGATCACTGGCTTCATTGAGAACAGGTCACGGCAGTCTCACTTCATATCTGTTTTTGACAGGATTCCAAATGAAGGAATGCTATAGAGCCTACTGAAATTTTGGCCAAGCTTTTAAATTAACTGTCTTATGAAAACACAATTTATTATCAATAGAACTACAAGAAGCACATGTATTCCGACATGGTTTCAGGGGTCTCTTGGTCTATTAATCTTTTATATCTATAATCTGGATGGGAGCAACTGAAGCTTTGACCTCAGAGTCCCCAAATTTGGGCACTGAGTAGTGATTGCATTTGCTAAGCCTTTAGCAGTGCCGGATAAAACTGAAAAAACAAGCTTAGCCCCTAATTATCAAGTATTATTAGACTCCTAGAAGCTGGGCCTTGGAAGGATCTTTAAGTAGCTATCTGGTCCAACTAATGACAGACTTACTTCACCCCAGGCCAGCGCAATGTTGAAATGGCATTTATTGGGCTTGGTAACCTGTGGCTGCTCTTGGAAGAAGGGGTACACTATTAATTACTATGAAACCAGACTCCTAATGGGTTCAGTTGTTTTGTTTTGCTTTTTCCTTTGGAGGGAAGGCCAGTGAGGGCAACAATCCAGTCTTCAGAGGAAGCTTCATCCAAGCTCATCCCCCCTAGGACCAGAAAATGGGACAGCACAGTCACTTCTCACCAAGGGGAACTCCAGTTAACAAGGAAGGGCATTGCTGTTGGTTGGGAATCCCCCACTCTTGGGCTCTTTTTTATCTACATAGTGTGGCTTGGAATCCTAATCCACCACAGAGGAGACATGCTGCTGTTGAGTACATTTGTATCATTACCCAGTGGATGCCCAGAAACCTCAGGGAACTGGAAGATGGTTCATGGAAGATGAAAGTAGACACGGAGGGGTCAGAAGGGGTGTAGCCATACACAATGACCCCAGCCTCAACCCCAAAATCAGTTTATCCCCATTGAGGTTTTTGTCCCCATCGAGGTTCCTAGTAGAGTGGCCTGAGGCTGGGGGTGTACTTCACTCTGCATCTCATTTGTGGGTTTACTTTGCCAGTTGGAGTGTCTCACTGTAAGCAAGCTGATGATTCTCCCCCTCATCCCGTGTAGCTGAGCCACTTAGCTATTTCACAACCTAGAAACCACAGATACCAAGGAGTATACAGTCTATAAATACCACCGATTAGCGAGGAGGTTGTTTATTAATTTCTTTGCAAGCATGCCTGTATCCAAGGCCATCCCGAGACAAAATGCCTCAGTAGGTCTCATTTGCCCGTGATACCCTCTCTGGTGTCCAGGTTCTCCCGTCTAAACCTTGTTCTCAAGGCTGGACTTCAGAAGGTCCCTTTGATCCTCTCCTTCCCATTAATCCTATCCTAACCAACAAATGAATGAATGAAATGAGTGGGAAAAAGCTTTTATTTTGGTGCTTATTCTGGGCTAAGTGCAGAAAATATAAATAAAAAAGTAAGACAGACCTTGTGGTTAAGAAGCACCCTCTTCACTGAGGGAGAGGCCACATAAAAGAAAGCTCAGCTGAAGGACAAATAGGGAAGACCATGAGTCAACGAGCCTAAGGATGGATAACAAGGGCCACCTTAGAATCAATTCCATGGATCAGTTCTAAGGCAGAATAGCAATAAGGGCTAGGCAATTGGGGATAAAGGGCTTGCCCAGGGTCACACAGCTAGGAAGTGTCTAAGGTCAGATTTGAACCCAGGACCTCCCATCTCTCAATCCTCTGAGCCACTTAGCTGCCTCTAGTGAGATCTGTGAGGGAGAGCATGGGGAGGTAAGGAGGGAATGAGCCCTTTGTGGTGGAAAGTCTTCCTCTGTCCTCCTTCCCTCTCCCCCAATTCTGGATGGATTCTGAGACAGAGTTCACAAAGGAAAGCTCTCTCTGTGGTTAAAGGTCTGAAACACTCATTCTCATGGAGTTGTCAGCATCTGGTAATGGCTTACCAGATACCCTTCCCAAGGTGGATGTATTTTAATTGGTGAATTAAAGGAATGCCACTAAAATGTGCAATTTCAGAACTTGGTTGCAGATCACTGGGGGTGTATGTGGAATCAATAAAACCCTTTCAGGGCCCTTAAATGATGCCAACTTCCTAAAACACCTATAAAAGAATGGGGGTCAGATCAGATGAATTTTCTCATATCTTTGGGCTTTGAGGGTATAGTATTGTGATTGTCATGTTGTGTTTGCTAGAAGAAGCCTTTCCTGACCTCCTCCTCCTCCTTCTCTCTCATTGCCTCCCCATTTGTCAATGATTCCTTCTCCTCTAATGAAAACTACCTTCTTTTTATTTTGGACTTATTTTGTAGTCATTTATTTGCCTACCCTCAGTAGGATGTCAGCCCCTTGAGGCAGAGAACTTTGTCATTTCTTTGCCTTTGTATCCTCAGAGCTTAGCACAGGCTCAGACACACCAAAGAATGAATGCATGCATGGTGGATCCATGGTGTTGAATGAAAATGCAGTTGGACTTGCCTTCAGGAGACCTGGAGGCTGCCCTTGCCTCAGACCAAGGGTGGGACAATGAGTAGCCTCTCTGCCCATCATCTGTAAAGTGGGGCTGATGATACTTAAAAACCCTCTAGTGGAGAGTAGAGGAAAGCCTTGAGGGACAGCAGGGGAAAGGACCATGGCGTCTGGCGTCAGAGGATGGGGTCATGATCCCTCCAAACTCTGATCCTTGTGAATCTCAGCGGGAGCTGGGCAAGTCCCTTCCAAGCCTCATTTTCCTTCTCTGCAAAATGCTGGTGTTGGCCTAGATGGCTTCTGAGATCCTACCCAACTCTCAATTCCCTCACTGTTTGAGGAGCTGGACCCATATCTCTGACATCTCCTAATGGATGGTTACTCTTCTAGCTAACTAACTTGTCCAGTTGGGCATTACTGGGTAGAGATGAAAAATTCCCTAGACCAGGGCCCAGCATAGGCTCACTTTGTTTTCAGGAGCCCTTGTCATGCTAAGTATTGAATAAAGGATAAAAGGAGGCAGCTCGGTGGCTCAATGGATAGAGCCCTGGAATTGGGAGGTTCAAATCTAGCCTCAGACATTTCCTAAATGGGTGACCCTGGGCAAGTCACTTAACTGGCATTGCCTAGCCCTTACTGCCCTTCCGTCTTAGAAGATTTACTAGGCAGAAAATAAGGGTCTTTTTTTAAGGGTTAATGGGAGGGATTTGGGAGCAATGGGGAGAACCACGGAGAAGCAAGAAGCAGCCACGTCTGTGGCCAGACTTCCATCACCATCCATCTGTCATGTGCCAGATCACAGGTGCCCCAAACGAAACTTGATATTTATGGTATGGGGAGGGCTTTGAACTGTGATGGTGGAGGGTCTTTATGTTCTTGTGCCTCCCCCAGCCCAGCCTTTTGGAGGCTTTTCTGGAGGTATTTACCCTGGCCGTACTCTGGGGGAATGTGTGTGTGAGGACAAATGACAGGAATCAGAAGAATCAATGAAGAAGGGGAGTGGGGCTGCCTTCTCCTTCAGGAAAGGAGGGGGAAGAGAAAGTCACTCACTCTAGCCCAGTGCTTGGGTGGAGAGGGGCAAGAAAGGTCTGACAGCAGGTGCCTGCAGGGTCCTCTTGGGCATCCCCAGGCTCAGGACCCAGACCCTCCACCCTAAGAGGCTTAAAATCCTTCCTCAAGGCCTGTGGTCTTACTGGAGGAGCACCAGGGACAAAAGGAGAAAAGCCAGAGCCTTCCTGGGACAGCCTGAGGGAGGAAGCCTGGGCAGCACTGGTGCCCAGCATCTTTGGAGGGCTGGGCGACAGCAGAGGCGAGGAGGCTTCAGGAGTCGCAGATGTGGAGGTCAGAGACCATCCAGAGGCTCATTCCAGCCAGGAAGCAAGGAAAGACTTCAGTTGTGGCTCCCTGGGGTGGAATTTGGTCCTGGGGGCTTGGAGAATATTAGTATTAGTTTATGTGGAGGTAGTGGATGGTCAGACAAAGGATGATTTACTTCTTTTTCAATTCCTTTCAGTAAACATTTATTGAGTGCCAGGCACTGTGTGAAGTCTTTGGGGATACAAAAAGAGGGAGCATGGTCTTTCCCTCACGGAGCTCACTGTCAAATGGGGGAGACAGCTAGCAAAGAAATATGTACAAAGCAAATTAGATATGGGATAAACAGGGAATGATTAACAGAACGAAGGTACTAGAATTAAAAGGGGTTGGAGGCTCAGCAAAGTGGCTCAGTGGATGGAGAGCCAGGCCTAGAAATGGGAGGCCCTAGATTCCAATCTGGTCTCAGACTCTTCCCAGCTGTGTGACCCTGGACAAGTCACTTAACTCCCATTGCCCAGCCCTTACTGCCCTTCTGCTTTGGAACCAATACTTAGTATTGATGCTAAGATGGAAGATGAGGGTTTTAAGGTTTTAAAAAAGGGGAGAGGAGTTAAAAAAGACTTTCTATAAAAGATAGGATTTAAAAAGGGGGAGACATTCCAGGGTCCTGGCATGGGGAGAGCTACTATTCTGAAAGTTCTCTATAAAAGAAGACTTTAAGGGAAGTTGATTGCTTCATCCTCCACCTCTCCAATCAGAGGGGAAGGAGTGGAGGAGGTGTAAGCTATCCAGAAAATGGAGTCAGTCTGTCTGGGGATGACATTCGAGGTGATGGGGCTTATCATCCAGGAAACCTGATGTCCTTCCTTCCTTCCTTCCTTCCTTCCTTCCTTCCTTCCTTCCTTCCTTCCTTCCTTCCTTCCTTCCTTCCTCCCTTCCTCCCTTCCTCCCTCCTTTTCTTCCTTCTTTCCTTCCTTCCTTTCTTCCTTCCTTCCTTCCTTCCTTCCTTCCTTCCTTCCTTCCTTCCTTCCTTCCTTCCTTCCTTCCTTCCTTC
>NC_058131.1:706374207-706394496 GCF_016433145.1 Gracilinanus agilis
CTTTGCTTTGACAGTTTCTGATAATAATCACCCAACTCCAGAAACGCTGTCAGGGAGGGATAATTCTTTGGACTTGGCTGGATTGCTGCATTTCTACCTTTTGGGGGTGGTCAGAACTCGTAGTTTTGGACCAAAAGTTTGTAGATCACTTAACATCTCCAGATCATAATAGGTATAGCATGTATATATGCTCTCTCTCTCTCTCTCTCTCTCTCTCTCTCTCTCTCTCTCTCTCTCTCTCTCTCTCTCTTTCTCTCTCTTTCTCCCTCTCTCTCTCTTCCTCCTTTACCCTTCCTCTCTCACTTCACTTTCTCTCCTCTCTTTATCATTCCCTTTCCTTCTCCCTCTCTCTATATATAATATAAATTAATATCAAAATCATCATAAATAATATTAATATTATATAATTATATATGTATTATGTTATATATTTTATGCATCATTTATAATATAATAATAATTTAATATTATCAGTAATAAATACATGAAGGTTTTCAAAGCACTTTATCAATATCATCTCATCTGATCCTCATAATAATGGGGAAGGTCTTACTATTATCCCCATTTTACAACTTTGGAAACTGAGGCAGACCATGGCTAAGGGACTTGCCCTGGATCACAGATCCAGTAAGAGCTTGAGGCTTGATTTGAACTCAAGTCTTCCTATCTCCAGGCCCAGCTCTACTGTACCATCTACCTGCTCAGGTATTGCCTGGGTTAGGCATTAAAAGAAGAGAAAGAATTCAGTAGCTAAGAAGCAGGAGTTGTCATAGCTAGAACTCAGGTCTGGGAACCATTAAGATCTGGATTCAAACCAGGGCTCAGACACTCTCTTTATGACTCCCGGCAAGCCACTTAACCTCTCCCAGCCTCAGTATCCCTACCTGTAAAGTCAGAGAGTTGTACTCAATGGCCTTCAAAGCCCCTTTTAGTCCTAGATTTGGGGTCTATAATCTTTCAATCATGTTGATATGCAAATGATTGAAGACAGCTTAGCACACTACCCATCTTCAGGGAATTTTGCTTTGCCCAAACTAAGTAAGGGAAGCTCTGGAAGTTGAATTCTCAGATTCTACCAGCCAAACAGTTTTTTTTTTTAAACTCTTACCTTCCATCTTTTAATCAATACTGTGTATTAGTGCCAAGGCAGAAGAGTAGTAAGGGCAAGGTGATAGGTGTTAAGTGACTTGCCCAGGGTCACACAGCTAGGAAATGTCCAAAGCCAAATTCGAACCCAGCATCTCCTATCTCTAGACATCCACTGAGCCACCCAGTTGCCCTCTCAGATCCAGTTTTGCGGTCCTTCCACCATCTTTCAAATATCCCTGCTTCAGCTCGGCAATTACATCTTGGAAATCTACCAAAGGGAGCAGACGCAGGGATGAGTCCCCTTGTTTGGCACTAACTAGAGTTGACTCTTTCCAGGCAGGGAACACTGTAGTAGGCATCCTGCCCTTCTGGGATGGTCTAGTTGGCCCAGTTTGATAACTTGGCCCAATAATGCTAATAGAGTCACTCTGGTACAGCATTTAGGATCAGGGCCTTGTGCTGTGCTGGTGGACTATGCAACTGCCAGAGATACCAGTGGAAGGGAGCACCTGGAAAGCAAGGAAGACTCACCAACAAGGAAATGCAAAAGCGGCTCTGAAGAGATGCTTAACTGACTACGGACAGTCCTTGCTATCTGAAGCCCCGCACGACTGCAGAAGACACAACAGGAGGAGCCATGCCTGGAACCTGCCCACTTGGGACAGCCTCTGAGACTCTCCATAGGGTTATGAGGGCAGCTGGTGGCACTGTGGATAGAGCACCAACTTACTCTCTGTGTGGCCTTGGGCAAGTCACTTAATCCTGTTGGATTTCTTCATTTATAAATGAGGTGGAGAAGGAAATGGCGAGCCATTCCAGCTCTTTGCCAAGAAAACCCCAAATGGCGTCACAAAGAGTCAGACCCAACTAAAAACAACTAAACAATAACAGTAACAACAACAACAAAGGGTTTATAGGAGAGAATGGATCCTTGGTGGTACCTGTTTCAGATATTTTATTGTGATTTCTAGTTTTTTTCTCTCTCTCCCTCAATCAAATTTGCCTTTTCTATTATGAATTGCTCATTTGCAGAGGGAGCTGGTATCGTCCCTGGATGCCGCCCCATAACGATTTCCTCAGATTTTCCTGGCTGGGGCTATGAACCAGAAAAGTAAGAAGTCCTCCAACATGAGTTTGGGCCTCTGGTCTTTCTAGAGCCCAGGACACGAGGCTTTTCAGAACCGATGGGCAGCAGAACTTGGACAAAGGTATGACATGATCCAAATGGAAAATCTTACACTTGGATGTCAGAAAATAAATTTCACAATTGAGGATCATTTGAAGAAAATTAGAACATTTCTCCTGGAAAAGAGAAGACAATTGTCAAAGGTTTGGAATGGTATAAATATGAAAAATAATAAAGGCTGGTATGATGTGTTCTCCTTGGCCCCAGAAGGTCAAACTTGGGGCAGTGAATGGAAGTTGTAAAGAAAGAACCTTGAGCTATGTGAAACTCTGTTAAAAAAGGGAATTACTGGCTGCCTGGAGAAGGAATGGGCTCCTCCATCTTAGTCGAGGTCTTCCATCAAAGGTGGGATGGCAGTTGTTGGGTATAGAAGAGAAAGGCTTCTTGTTCAGAAAAGACTGATGGAGATGGCCTCTGTACGTCCTTCCCACTCCGACCCTCTATATACCATTAGGTATGGTCAATCCCAAGGGATGGTTTTCTTTTCTAGTGTTTCTTTGCTGGTATTTCCAAAACTTTGGTTCCTCTGGGCCCTACTCAGTCCTCAGTCTGACCAGCAATAAAAATCCCTGCCTCATTTGCTCCTAGGGCAAGTCTTCTAGGCTCCACAAGAAGCCATGCACCATGGAAAGGCTGGGGATCTCGAGCGCTGCATCTGTGGCCTCCAGCTCATCAAAATAGAGTGACGAGGCCACCATACTTGCAGTCAGGAAGATTCAGCTCTGAATCTTGTCTCAAGCCATCAACTAGTCAATCAACAATCATTTACTAAGCACCCACTCCACGCCAGGCACTGTGCTAGAATAGCTCAGACACGGGCTCTATGACTGAGCAAAGAAGCTGCCTCTCAGCCTCAGTCTTCTCAGTTTTAAAATAAAGATAATGATACGACCTCCTTCCCAGGGCTGCTGAGGGCATCTCATGCGATTGTACGTGTAAAGTGATTTCCAAGGCTTAAATGGCAGTTATTATTAGCATTATCAGCTAAGTGGAAATGCTTCTTCCCGTTACTGTTGGAGATCCTTAGTCCTCCCGGACAAGCCCCCACTCCCCCCAAAGCATGGCCCTATGGCAAGGACTTGGGATTCCCCAAGGGAGAAGAATTGCTCAGAGGTCCAAATGGTATCTAGAACTAGAGCTGGGGTGAGGAATTTTTAAGCCCAGGACAAGACCAGAGAGTCAAGCCAGGAGCGAGCAGCCTCCAAGGCTCTCTGGAGAGTTGAGAAGGGAAGGGCTGGACAGATCCGGAGGCTCTTAGATCCCTTGAAAACCTTTAGGGGGCAGCTGGGTAGCTCAGTGGAGTGAGAGTCAGGCCTAGAGACAGGAGGTCCTAGGTTCAAACCCGGCCTCAGCCACTTCCCAGCTGTGTGACCCTGGGCAAGTCACTTGACTCCCATTGCCCACCCTTACCAATCTTCCACCTATGAGACAATACACCGAAGTACAAGGGTTAAAAAAAAAAAAAAAAAAAAAAAAGAAAAAAGAAAACCTTTAGGGTGAGGTGTATGGAGAAGAACCAAGCAATGGGGAACAGCTTCTTATTTTGACCAATTATTCTTGTGATCTAGGTTCTGAACTCTGTTTCTCTGCTGCTGAAGCTTTATGAATGCTATAAAGGTCTTTTGTTTTGCATAATGGAAATTTTATATCTTTGGACTTCATCTCCCAAAATTCTCCCCTCATCCCAACGTTCCTTTTTTCCTTGTTTGTTTCCCTGCATCCTTTGCATTATTGTATTTAAGTTTTGGGTAACGCCTCTCTCACTCTCTTTTTCCATGTGAGGAGCTTGGGTAAGCCCTCCTTTTTTCTCTGGCTCTCTAGTTAAATATTAATACATTTGAATAGATATTATACTTTGGAGATATTGAATATTAATTTTAAAATCTACAGTTTATTTTATTAAATTTTTTTTTGTAAAACTCTTACTTTCCATCTTAGAATCAATACTAAGTTTTGGTTCCAAGACAGAAGAATAGTGAGGGTTAAGCAAGTCGGGTTAAGTGACTTGCCCAGGGTCACCCAGTAAGGAAGTGTCTGAGGTCACATTTGAACCCAGGATCTTCCATCTCTAGGCCTGGCTTGCAATCCACTGAGCCACCTAGTTGCTTCCTAGGAGGGTCCTTTAAATTCAGTACCCTCAAAGTCCAATAATATTCACAAGATCTCCGGTGGACCCACCCTAGTTACAGCGCAGACTGGTATCTCAAGACCCACAATGACACATTTAGTAATAGCTTCTAACGGATGTCAGTGATGAGCACGGCGCCTCCATGGAGATTCAGTTTATAAATCTGATTTTCTGTGTAATTGGAATGTGTGTACCAAAAAAACCCCAAAACAAACAAACAAACAAAAAACAAACCAGAAGTTCCTGCATCTCCATGGAGTCTTCATTTAGCAGCAGTTTAGTTATTTATTTTTTTTTTAAAGAAGAAAAAGCCCCAGAACCGTTCATTCTTTCCCCGTACTTTGTGTCGGACACGATGGATTAAACGTGTGACATTCAAACTCATCAGCTCCTGACCTTGACTCGACCCCATTGGCTTTTTCCTGGGTGCCACTTTTTCTTTTGGGGGCCGTTCATTTTGAGTGTTAGATAGAGATCAATAGTCATAGCTCGAAATTGGCATCTTCGGAGGACAAATCTGTCGGGCAGCAGTGCATAGATCTGATGGGGCTTCGGTTAAGAAAATAGTGTACTCCTTCATTATTGTTTTCCATGACAGTATCCCCAGTGTTATTTCATCCCAGTGCCGGGATGCTGACAGCCCCTCGTAATATCTTATCTATCATAGGGTTTGCGTTGCTGTCTTTTCATGCTTGGTTTCTGGAGTGGAACTTTATTTCAGAGGCCCCCAAATTAGAAAATATGGCCACAGCAATGACCCCCCTGCCCCACCCTTGGGTGCAGGGAAATATAGAAGAGGGTGATCCAGGGAAAAGGGGACTCATTTGACCTCATTGGTCATCCAGGTTGATCAGTTGCATATTTGCATCTAGCTCCCAAAGAATTCTTTAAAAAACTGCTTTATTAAACCAAAAAATAAACCTAAAATAAACATAATGCTGGGCAGAGCTGGTAGTCTCTTCTCCGAGAATGAGCGTTGGCTGGTTTGGGAAGATGGCATTCATCATGGGCACTGACCCAAAGAGACATCCTTTCCTATTAATGTTAAGGGAATGGCTCTGGCATCTCCAACATATTCCCTTCTCATCTTTGCTCTCTAGGGATGGTCCTTCATCGGGGAGGATCAAAGTGGAGGGAGGGGGATAGGAGAAAAGGTCACAGCCCATTCTTTCATGTGTGTTTTTACAGTGCTCCATTTTTTTTTTTTTTGTGAGTCCTTGAATGCTTTCATAGTTCCCAAGGATTTTGTAGAGAAAGAGATGCTGCCCTTGTCCTCTGGTAGTGAATCACGCAGGTTCTGATCCTTAGTTGTACGACTATTTCAATCTCTTCCATCTCTAAATTGAAGGGTTTGGGCTAGATTGCCTTTGAGGTCCATTTCAATTCAAAATGCTCTTAGCTTTAGGGGGAAAAATTGATCTTCCAAAGAAGTGGCATTCATTGATGGCAAATGAAGGATCAAATGTTCTGTTCCTTCCAATTTGATTCTGGGGGAAAGTGGGAAAAGAGAAAGGGTGCTGGATCCCAAATGGCTTCTACCAAGTGTGGAGCAATGATGACAAACTCCTTACCTTCTACCTCATCATATCAAATGGTATTTGAAAAGAGCTGCCACTTAAGGAAGAGACCAGCAAACCAGTTACCCATACTTTCTTTCAGCTAATCTCAAGCTGTACAGAACCCACTGTGGCAACTTGATTATCTTTCTTTGGGGAATGGGGGGGGGGATTTTTCTTTTTTTTCTTTTTTAGATCTCTACAGCTTAGGTGGGTGGAATGAAAATAGTCTCCAACAAGCTCTTCTTAGTTTGCATAGTATTCTTAGAACTGGTTAACTTGGGCCTTTGTGATTTAAAAGATGGTGATCTTGAGCAAAGGAAATAAAAAGTTATTTTGGGGAAGGAGGGTGGGACAAGGAAGTGTTCTGGCTTCTTCTAGGTCATACATCTGCTTTACTTACTTGGAATTGAGCACTGTGGCCTGCATTGTGGTCCTGTTGTCTTCCAGCTCTGGAAGATTCCATTATGTATTATTGACATTTTCTGGTTTCCTGGGCTTTCTTCATGTCTGCAGAAAGTCTTTCCCTTTCCTCTAGTGCCCTCTCTCTAGATTACTCCCAATTTATCCTAGATCTCTCTTGTTTGCACATAGCAGTTTTGATGTAGTCTCCCCCCCCCCCCCCATTAGACTGTGAGCTCCCTGAAAGCAGAGACTGTCTTTCTCTGTCTCCCCAGTTAGGACAGTTAGGTGGTACAGTGGGGAGAATTCTGACCTGGAGTCAGGAAGACCCATCTTTGTGGGTTCCACTCTGGCCTCAACCACTTACTAGCTCTGTAACCCTCTTGGTCTCAGTTTCCTCATCTTTCAAATGGAAGAAGGAAATGGGAAACCAGCTCCAGTATCCTCGCCAAGAGAACTCCAAATGGGATCAGGAAAAGTCAGACACAACTGAACACTAAGTATCCCTGGTACTTGGCATAATGCCTGGCACATAATAGATGCTTTATAAGTTCTATTTGACTTGATAATGACCCTTTAGAAAATATTAAGGCGCTTCAAACTTTCTAGGTGAAGAGTTCCCATGGGTCCATTCTGTGTCCTCTATCCTACCTTTAACATGTGGCTGGACTCAAATGTACAATGAGCTCCCCCTGAATGGTGTGGCTAAATGGATGGATGGGAGCCCATTGACTTGATCATTTTAGCTGTCAAGGATTTGGCCACATTTCTAAATGAAGAGCAAATGCTGATGTTTTGGCTATTTGCTTGAACCTTTATGGAGGACTTCTGCAAGTCGAGAAGGTGGCCCTGAGGGAGCTGAGGGAAGAATAATCAGGGCTCCCGGATGGTGGCCAGACTTTTTAGAAAGTCCCATTGTTTTCTTCCAAGGGAGGACCTCTGCCAAATGACTGCCTGTCTTGACCCCAAGGGTCAAAGTCCTTGGTTGTCTATAAAAAGGTGAGGCAAGTGACCAGAACAACCATAGACTTTCCTTAAGGTCCTTCCAAGCTAGACTCTGGGAACAAAAGAGACAAATAAAATATTCTCCAGGGAGGATACTACATATTCACAGATAAGTAAATGCTAGACAATTGAAGGCAGGGGAAAGCATTCAAATTCCTCTGGTGCTCAAGGAAAACTTCCTGAGGCTTCTAAGAGGCCAGGGTGATAAGGAAGTACTTTCCAGTTATGGACCCAGAGATGGGACAGGCATAGGGAGTAACTAGGAGGCCAGTCTGGCCCAGATCCAGAGTGTGTCAAAAGGAGTCAGGAGAAATGAGTCTAGAAAAAATATGCTGAGGTGCAAGAATTTTAGAACCAGAGGGGTCAGCTAGGTGGTTCAGTGGATAGAGAACTGGGCCATTGAGAAGGGAGGTCCCGAGTTCCAATCTAGCCTCAGACACTGGCAAGTCACTTTGCCACTTTTCTGCTTTGATACTAATACTTAGTATTAATTCTAAGACAGAAGGTAAGGTTTTTTCAAAAAGGAACTAGAAGGTACCTCAGTGGTCATCTAGTCTAACATCCTCACTTTACAGCTGAGGAACCAAGTAACAGAATTAAGATTTCAGTCCAGGACCACTGAGCCCAAACCCAGGGCTCTCCTCACATAGCCTTTTGGCTGTAATCAGATTGTACAGGGCTCAATACCAAGCAGGTCTAGAGGAAACCAGGCAATAGGGGGCTACTAAAGATTCTTGACCATAAGTGGACAAACATTTGGGAATGGAACATTAGCTAGAATGAAAAAAGCTATTAAAATAAATACATTCCTACAAAATTATGCCAAGTCCATCAGTCCAGAATTGGGCTGGTCTGTCCTTCAGCTTTAATAACTGTAGTTGGAAACAGGGATCTGTCATTTATCCCACAGCTTGGTCCAAGAGATGCCTTAAGAGTGACAAGGGAGATGAGAATATTCATAAGGCCAGAGAAAAGGAGAACATAGAAATATTAGAACAAAGAACAGTGAATTGGCCAATGACAGGAGAAATCAGGAGTGCCATTAATGGGCCTGTATATTGTAGTTTGGAGGAAAATACCCAGCTGAAGGGCCCAGGTGGGGCTGAGTGGACTTGGAGGGAGCTCAGAGAGTGCTTGGTCTCTGATCTTGATGGTCTCCTTCCAGTGAATCCAGAGGAAACTTGCTTCTCCTAACAGGTTGTTTGTTTTGTTTTATTTTGTTTTTGTGAGGGTTTTTGAAAAGGTACCCCTGAGGGTTGTCTTTTCTCTAATTTCCATTTTATTTTAATTTTTCAATGAACAAGTATTTATTTTATCTTCTTATGTCTCTCCTCCCCTCCCACTGGAAAAAAAATGCAAGAAATAAACAAAACCCTTGTAGCAAATATTCAGTCAAATAAATTCCCACATTGACCATGTGCCAAAGTATACCCTTTATATATATACAGATATATATCTTCCCCTTGAGCCCATTTCCTCTGTCAGGGAAGTGGAGAGCAAGCTTCAATATCAACCCTCTAGAACTGTGGGTCCTCATTGCTTTGATCAGAGTTCTTTGTTTTAACAATGCTTTTGTTATATTAGTCATTGTTCTTCTGGTTCTCCTCACTATATTCTGGGTCTGTTCATAGAAATCTTCCCAAGTTTCTCTAATCCCATCCCTTCCACATTCCTTATGGTACAATGATATTCAGATAATTTTATATACAATAATTTATTTTGCTACTCTCCAACTGATGGATGCCCCTCCGTTTCTTTATTGTCTTTCTGGAACACAAAGACTTGGTATATAATAAAAATTTAGTTACTTCATTGATTGGTTGATTTACTCCCAATCTAGCCCCCCTCCCATTGAGCCACCCTATGTGGTTTCTCCTTTTTGGGAGCCAAAGGCTCTTTCCTTTTCCATCTCCTTTTTGTGCGTGATCCTCCCCTGCCTAACCATGGTGGATATTATGAAATATAAGCTCTCTGTCCAATGTCAACCCCCCATTGAACTGACTGACTATTGTAGAAGTCTCTGAGATAAAAATTTCCCTACGTCATGCATGTATTGATCTTTTATGCTTAATAGAAGAAAATTTTTATCAAACCTAGAAGCAGCCCCATAAATAAAAGAGCAGGCATAAATGGGACCTGTAGCTTGCAGGAGAAATTCCTTTGAGAAGACAGGGCAGTTCTATACCATGTGGGATCATGGTACCAGGGCATGCTTGATCCATTTACATGATCTGAAAAGATAGAGCTGAAGGAAGTCCTTGAGAGAATTCTTCCAGGGAGGCTTCTTGGAACCTATGCAAGGGAAGAAAAGGCCCAAAGGATGAGGCCCAGGAAAAACCCTCATAGCTCCCCCCTCCTTCTGTTTCTGTTGATGTGTGTCCTCTGTGTATTTGTAGAGGGGCACCTGCAGAAGCTGGGCCATTTGCAAGCTGGCAGACCAGACCTACCCTGGGGAAGAAGGGAAGGGAAGTTAATACAATCAAGTCTATTTAGAAAACAAAACAAACAGCTTTTATTGAGTTAAAAAACAATGCAATCGCTTGAAAAATAGTTTTGGAATTATATGGTGAAAGTATTTTGTATTTGAAAATTAATTTGGGAACTTTATCAGTTTTTCACTAAGGTTGAACAAGTTCATCTAAAGGTTGTTGATTCAGAACAAAAAGGATTCTGGGCAACAAAGAAAACAAAACCAGAACCTATCCAGCCAGCCATCCAGCCAATCATCTACCCATTCATTCTCAAGAAATGCTTTTAAAGTGCCAACTGTGCCCAGAGCCCTGTGCCAGGCCCTCAGAGAGACACAAAGAGCTTAGATAACAAGGACATCCTTAACCTCATAGAGCTTAGAGTCTAGCAGAGGGACACGACATGTACAAAAATAATTATATGTGTGATTGCATGCTAAATTCATTAGAAAAGTCCTAACCAAAGGGCTATCTCTGTGAGGTCCCCAGAATCTAAAGCTAGAAGCTCCTGGAGAGACCCTCTAATCTGACCTTCATTTTTTAGAAATGAAATGAGGACATTCAGACCCAGATTTAAGTGATTTGTCCCAGATTATCATATAGGTGGTAAGTAGCACCAGAGGGCTAACTCGTGGCATTTAAAGCTTGGGACAGCCCAGACTCTGTATCCCTCATATCCTGGAACTGGTGAGTGACCCCATGATCTTCCTCTTAGAGTGTCCTTGCCTTCCCCCATACGCACCTTGGGACTGATCTCTCACAGGCAAATGGAGGCTCCTTGTGTTTTGTATCTTTTTCTGGAAGATTGGTAGAATAGAGGCCAGGCAAAGCCAGGGATTCTAGGGAGGGTGGTAAGAAATATTAATTATTAATTAACATAATAAATTAATATAATACAATAATAATATAATTAATTAATCAATACTTAATTAAAAACTAATTTCTGTTATTTCTATATTGCTGAAGAATTGCAAACATTTTAGCACCCTCTAAATTTAGCATCTTAGGGCAAATTTCTGATTACCCCACCCCTGATTAGGGCTAAGATTTAAGTCTAGATCCTTTCATTACTAATTGATGGGTAGGAAGGAAGGTCCTTATTGATTTGGATTTGGGATTGAGAATTTGGAAAGAGTTCTAGGGAGAAGTGGCATCTGAGTTGGCCTTGAAACCATCCACCAATCCATCAAACATTTATTAAGTGCCTACTGTGTGTCAAGTACTATGAAATATAAAGACCGAAAAAAAAAGTAATCTCCGTATCCAGGGAACTTATTTAGCTATACTCATTACCCCAAGGAGGACTGACAGGTTGAAGCATTTCTTTTGAATGAAATAAATTAGTAGTTTATGAGCAGAAAGGCAAGATGGCTGAGAGGCTCCAGAAGTGGTATTTAGCCATCACCTTCACCCCAGCCATTGGGAGCCCTCAGACGCTTATCTCGAGCCCATCAAAATGCACCAATGAGTTTTCTCTGACTAACTTAAATCCCTCAATGCCAATTTGGTTCTAATTGTGCTAAAATTTTGTCAAAGTCTCTCCTGGACTAGAAACTCACTTGCCAAGTTTTTGCCCAAGGCGGATTTTAATGGCCAAGTTCTACAGCCATCAAAGGGAGGAGGAGTTATCCCCCATCCCTTCCCAGATGGTGACAGCTTGCTATAACGCTGCAAGAAGCCCCATCTAAGAATCTTAAAGGAGGAGAGATTGGGTACAGCTCTGACAGGCAGACTGGAGTTTAATCACTTCTCTCCTCCTTCAGGAAGTAAGGAGGAGGAAGGGGCTGCCGCCACAGATGTTTTTATGTCCTTAGGAGGCTCTTCGTCTTTGCCAGATCAAAGTAGTTGGGAGGCAGAGGTCATTTCACCTAGATGGGCGCTTTCATGGCCATTTATGCCTTTCCCTATATTAATTTATTGCTCCACTTGTGGGGGCTTCACTTTGAGTCCAATGCTCATTCTCTTAGGTATTTTCTGTCTCTTCCAGGGAAGGTCCAGAGTCAAGCAAATGAGATTGAGATGTTCGAGTTTGCCTCAATGAGTATTGGATATGGTTGAAATCAGTGGGGCCATAGCCCTGACCACTCTTCTGCCTTGGAGCCAATACGCAGTATTGATTCCAAGATGGAAGGTCAGGGTTTAAAAATAAAAAAAACTAAATCAGTGGGGCCTTTTAGAGCCTGGCCAAGTGCTCTTAGTATCAAGAAAACAAAACAAATGGGCAATGGCTGCCATGTTTAACTCATTGGAGAAGTCAATGACGTTGACCAGGGTGATTGAAAGGGAGGAAGAGCCTGTTTAGTTTTCCAAAGCTTTTTGGGCAATATTATTGAAAGTCAGATCCCTCATCTATCTAGTTACTCTAGGAAAGAGAGCCTTAGCTGCTTTTGAAGGATTCACCAGTATCTTGAGTTCCAGGGTCTCTTCCAGGGGCCAAGCTCTTTTTGGAAGACAAAACACTTAGCCATCAAGTTAGAACCCTCAGGCATTTAGTCAACTTTGGAAACTACTTTCTTCTGCTAACAGGATAACTGTCTTTGTCCTGAGCTTACATTCTAACTTAAGGTTAGACAATTTCCTTCAATTCCCATTAATTCACAACATCGATTTAGGGCAATCTAGTCAAATCTCCTCATTTTACAAATAAGACCTGAGACCCAGAGGAATGAAGAAGCTTCCCCAAGGTCACACAGCTATAGAAAGTAATAGCTACGGCTAGGACCTGCCTTCTGACTCCAAACCAGCACTCTTTCTTTTATCCCTGGCTGCCTCCATTCCCTATTTCTAGTTTGCATCCTTTCTCAAAGATCTTCATGGGTTTCTTTCTAACAAATCACAAAGTCTTGTCTGAGCTTGAGGCACGATGGTTTTCCTGAGGCTTCCCACATCCTTTAGTCTTACCACGCACATTAATCTGAATGAACATGGTGGCTTAGCCAAGATATTCTTCTGACCTATCAGCCTACTTTTAGTATGGATATTTAACTTGTGAGGAGCCTTCTAGGCTTTGAGAAATGAGAGCTACTTATCTATCTATTCTTATGTATACCAAGTCTATCATTTGGGGAGTGAATGAACAAAATGTTGTATATGATTGTAATGGAATACTATAGAGCAGGGGTCGGCAACCTTTTTGGCCGTGAGAGCCATAAACGCCACATTTTTTAAAATGTCATTTCGTGAGAGCCGTCCAGTGCTCACAGTGCGGCTCCTGGAACAGTGCCTGAAAAAAAATGGACTTTATGGCTCCTGCAGAAAGAGCCAGCTCTGGCCCTCGAAAGAGCCAGATATGGCTGGAGAGCCACACGTTGCCGACCCCTGCTATTGAGCCATGAGAAATGACAAACAGGATGAGTTCTGAAGAACTTGGAAAGATTTGTATGGACTGATGCAAAGTGAAGTGAGCAGAACCAGGAGAACAATGTCTACAGGAACAGAAATACATGATGATCAACTATGGAGGACTAAACCATTGTTAGCAAAACAAATTTCCAAGATATCCAAGAAAAATGCCATCCATAGGCAAAGAAGGAACTGCTAGTGTCTGAGTGCAGATCAAAGCATGCCAACTTGCACTATATATCCTTCCTGAGATTTCTATTGTATATGCGATGTGTCTTTTAACGTGGTATGAGCAATATGGAAATAGGTATTAGATGAAAGCACCTATATCAGACTATTTACTGCCTTGAGGATGGGGGTGGAGGTTGGGGTGGAGGGAATGGAAGGAACGAGAAAATCTGAATCCTAAAATGTCAGAAAACAATTATTAAAAATTGTTTCTAGGGAAGCTACGTAGTGCAAAGGATAGAGCCAGGTCCAGGGATGGGAAACAATGGATTCAAATTTGTCCTCAGATGCTTCCTAGCTGTATGACTTTGGGCAAATCATTTAACCTCCATTGCTTAATCCTTACTGCCTTTCTGTCTTGAAACTAATACACATTAATGATTCTAAGATGGAAGGTTAAAAAAAAAGTTTCTACATGTAAGTGAGAAAATAAATTAATAAATACTTAAAAATAAAAATAAAAGTCCCTTCTAGCTCCAAATCTTTTTTAAATGATTTTTATGATTTTAAATGATTTTTTAAATGGTCCTTTTCAGTTCTGAAGTTCTATTTCTGAATGGCTTTACTGTTGCAAAGGAAAGAGAACACTGTGACTCAAGAGAAGGCTCTCTCTCTCTCTCTCTCTCTGATAACCTTTGGCTTCTCTAGAGGCCAGGGTTCTTTTCACAGAATCTGAGAGTTGGAAGGGACTTTAGAGGCCCAGACCCAAACTAAAAAATGTTTCTATAACCTCCTGAAGTGAATATCCAGCCTTTCCTTGAAGACACCCCAAAATGTTCAGGGTCATGACTCAGCCAACAGATAAATCTATTTAGAGAAAGGCCAAGCCAGTGTAAAAAGCAATGAATGACACATCACCCTTTTTCCCTTCCAGCCACCCCCATTAAGTCCTCTTTGTTCATGAGTTCTAGGGGTAGCTCGAGGTAGAGAGATGTGCAAGATCTCTTTGTCTAGCCTGTGCCTCTACCTAAAAGAACAAGAGAGAGGCCACATTTCTAAGCTCAGAACTGTAGGAAATGGTCGTGTAGACATGGCGCCAGGCTACCTCTCTCAACTTCTCTTTTATTGTTACAACCAGGGGCTGATAAGGATCTAGGACTGGATTTCTGGGAAATAATATTGGGGTTAGGTCATGATCTAAAGGCCAACCAGGGTGAGTGTGTATAGGTGTGGGTGTAGGGGCGCAGGGGGAAGAGGGGAGCAAAGCAGTGATGCTCCGGAGAGCTCTAAATGGTCTAACTGAGGAGTTTAGTAACTCCTTGGCTTGGGCTTCTTCATGAAGGATTTATAAACATTTCAAGATCATTTCAGAATCTTTCTTGGGGAATATTTCTTTCTCTAGATCCTTAGCTGGAAAACCATTTCTGAAGTTGTCCATACAGACAGTCCTGTCCAGACCCTAGCTAAATCCTTGGGTGTAAGTCATAAGAAGGATGTCAAGGACATCAGAGGAAGTTCTCCTGGACCTTTATCAGCATCCCTTAAGAGGACACAATTGAGGATGGCAGGTTCAAAATCTGATCCCCCTACAATACAGCAGTGCCCTTCAGGGACTGCAGATGGCTCCTCTGTCTACTTATAATCTTAAAAAAGGGAAAACTTCAAAGGGAAAGACAATGGTATTCGATAAGACATAGGCTCATCCGATGGAATTTTATAGGTCAATCGGTCATTTAATTCACCTATTATTATGGAATATCTAAGTCTAAAAGGACTTTCAGAGGACAATTCTTTTACTTATTTCAAAAAGTTTTACTGATTGCTTTTGTTCTTACATCACAAGTTTTTTCTAATCAACTCCTCATCCATATATGTGTGAATGAATGTGTATTTGCACACACATATGTGTATGTGGGTAAATAGATAAGCATACATGTATGTGTATAGAGAATATTCAGGTGTATGTATATTCATCTCCTTCCAGGATGTTTAAATGAAATAATATTTTTGAACCATGGGACTTCGTTCTAGCAAGAGAGGGCAGCTACCTGTATACCCTTGACCAAAGAACAGTAAGCTTTATTGGGGAAGATCTGAGAGTACAGTTTCAGGAGTGTGAAATAATCCTTTTAAAGCACTTAGCACAGTCCCTAGTACTTTATTAAGTACTCTTCTCTTTATTAAGAGATTAATAAATAAATTTATTAAATTTATTAAGACTCTTCTCTTCCCTCTTCCTGTGTAACAAACAAAAGCCACCAATACGTGGCCTTTTCTGACAAAGTTTGAAACCTTCTAGCATGGGCTTCCTCACCTCCATATTGAGAGGAGGAAAATCTGTCCTATCACCTGTTCCATTTGTTTCTTTTTCTTTAAGACCTTGAAGTCTAATGGCTGCCTTTTGCTTTCAGATGAGGGTCACTTTTGGATTCTCCCCACACCTTTCTATACCTGGTTTAAAAAAAGCTAATCCAAAATGCCACAAGAACCATTTCTGAGAGCCCCTCCAACACTCTGCACCCCCAGCCCTTCCTCTGCAAGGAAAGAGTGGATGTTCATTTTCTCATCAGTTTGCAATGGCCAAGATGTAAGATGTAAGAACATCCCGTGTCGAAGCGAGAACCATGCGTGTAGCATTTACCACGGACTCGTCCCCCCCACACACACACTTTCCTCTCCTTTTTCACCTCTTTCTCTGAGATGCATTTTAAACACTCGGACCATTCTCATCCCTCCTCGACCATCTCAGCCCATCATTTGCGAAAGTCACTTAATTGTCCTTTTGTATCTTCTCCGTAACTTCCAGGCTACCGTCAGGCAAGTGGTGCCGATGAATCCCTCATCCAAGACGGTTTTATGTGGGACCTAAGTTTGGCCAAACCAACCGGTCTCCACACCTTGGAACAAAGCCGAAGCTGCAGGGTACACCTGACACTACGATAAGTAACTCAGATCCAAGTATTGATCAGGCCCCGTGGATGCTGTTTCCAGTGGGCGGATGAGGAGGGGAGGCTAATCCATTATTGTCCCCATCACCCTTCTCCCCAGAAAACGATTAGGTTAATGATACAGACATAATAGTCGATTTATTTTTGCCGGAAAGCAAACGGTAACTCATTGTCTGTCTCGGTACCATTTAAGGGGACACAATTAAGGATGGCAGGCTCGAAATGTGATCCCTCCATGATGAGTTGTTGCCCTTGTTTAACATTTTTGAACACTGCCTAGAGAAACCCACAAATGGAAAACCTCAGGCTTGTCAAATCCAAGAGCTAGGCAAGATTCACGGCTTCTCAGATTACAGAATCTGGATTTGAATCCTGATCTTATTCTCTGTGGCCCGCAGCATATCTCACAATCTCTCTGAGTTTCAGTTTCCTTTCCTGAAAAAGGCAATCTTGGGCTGCACTGAGAGCCGGAGTCTTCAGGAATAAGCAGGGGAGGATCTCTCTATATTGGGTTCTCGGCAGACCTCACCTGGAGTATTAGATTCAGTTTTCTGCCACAATGACTTGCCCAGGATCACCTAGAAGATCACAAACCCAATTCTCTGGATATTTTGCTTTCTCTCTCTTTATGCTCCTTGTTCTGACTTTACCACATCACTTACTCAGGGTCAATGATTTTCAGATCTGGCACAGTGGATAGAGTACTGGTCTTGGAATCCAGAAGACTCACCTTCATGAGTTCAAATCTGGCCTCAGATATTAGCAGGGTTACTCTGAACAAGTTATTGAACCCTGTTTGCCTCAGTTTCCTCAAATATAAAATGAACTGGAGAAGAAAATGGCAAACTGCTTTGGTAATCTTTGCTGGGTAATGATTATCCAGCACCATTTCCTCACCCAGAAAGTGGGGGTAACTTTTTAAGATGCCCACCACTGAGGTGGTTGAGGGGCCAAGAGAAGATGGCGGTTGGGAGCTGTGAGACCTATGTCCATTGTCAGGGTCATTTTCCTGGTTAAGAGGATCGGAGGAGAGTCTGCTTACCTCACAGAAGCCCTGCCTCTGGCCCAACAGATTAAAGTGGTCACAGAGGATCTTTATACTCAATTAAATGGAATATTCACTACTCAAGAGCCCCCTCATCAAACTCTTTGGCAATTTATGATCATTAGCTAAATTAGTGGTGGTTGAGCAGAGAGTCCTTCCAGAAACGACCCCTCTTCCAATGGACCTTTATGCTATGTTTTAATAAAGCACAGAGAAGGAGGGGGCAAATTTGAATGGTATTGGGCCAACCAGCTGAGGTTCCAGGGATTCCAGCTCCTGTTGTGGTGCTTTTTTTTCACTGGTCATTTACCTCAGCCTACACCTTCCTTGAACTGGTCTGCCTACAATAGTAGGATCTCAAGCCAAAAAGGGCCCTAGAGATGTTGGAATCAAACTCCCTCGTTTTACAGTCAAAGTTGAAATTGATGCCCAGAAAAGGACACGAATAGGCAATTTTCAGATAAAGAAATAAAAAGTATCAATAAACACATGAGAAAGTGTTCTAAATCTCTAATAATTAGAGAAATGCAAATCAAAACAACTCTGAGGTACCACCTCACACCTAGGAGATTGGCTAAAATGAGAGAAGGGGAGAGTAATGAATGTTGGAGGGGATGTGACCAAATTGGGACATTAATGCATTGCTGGTGGAGTTGTGAACTGATCCAACCATTCTGGATGGCAATTTGGAACTATGCTCAAAGGGCTATAAAAGAATGGCTGCCCTTTGATCCAGCCATAGCACTGCTGGGTTTGTACCCCAAAGAGATCATAGATAAAAAGACTTGTACAAAAATATTTAAAGTGGTGCTCTTTGTGGTGGCAAAAAACTGGAAAACGAGGGTATGCCCTTCAACTGGGGACTGGTTGAACAAATTGTGGTATCTGTTGGTGATGGAATACTTACTATTGTGCTCAAAGGAATAATAAACTGGAGGAATTCCATGTGACCTGGAAAGACCTCCAGGAAGTGATGCAGAGTGAAAGGAGCAGAACCAGGAGAACATTGTACACAGAGACCGATACACTGTGGTAAAATCGAATGTAATGGACTTCTGTACCAGCAGCAATGCAATGACCCAGGACAATTCTGAGGGATTTATGGAAAAGATGCTGCCCACATTCAGAGGAAGAACCACAGGAGAGGAAACACAGAAGAAAAACAACTGCTTGAACACATGGGTTGATGCGGACATGATTGGGGATGTAGACTCTAAATGACCACACCAATGCAACTATCAATAATATGGAAATAAGTCTTGATAGATGACACATGTTAAAACTAGTGGAAATGCACGTCGGCTATGGGGGAAATTTAAGGGGGATGAAGGGGAAAGTAAGAACATGAATCATGTAACCATGGCAAATTTTTCTAAAAAATAAAATAAAATAAAAATAAATCTATCCAATTTAACAACAAAGAAAATTGATGCCCAGAGAAAAGGACATGACTTGCCCCCAATTATCCAGGCTGCAAGTAGAGAAGTTGGGATTTAGACACAGATCCTGGGACTTAAAATTTGTTGTTACTGTAGTCTCTTCGAAAACATCCATAAAATTCTAGAGCATTCAAACTGGGCGGGAACTTAGAACACATAATGATAAAGTATAGAACACAGGATGCCAGAATAGAGCAGGAGCTTAGAACACCAGATAATGGTTCAATAAGGGGCCTTAGAATATAGAATGTTAGGACACAGAACATAGGACATCAGAGTGGTAGGGAACTTTTGAATCTAGAATGTTAGAGCTGACAGGGACCTCAGAACATACGGTATAAAAGGTCCAAGCTGGTGGGGGAAGGGCATTAGAATATTAAATGTCAGAACTAGGAGGCACTCTTAGAATGAAAATCAGAAAGTGCCAAGGGAACATCATCTCATTTTTTTTTTTTCAGAGAAGGGAACTGATGCTTCTAGGGGGCAAATAACTTATCCAAGATCACACAGCCAGTAATAGACAGGCGGGAATCAATTCCCAGTGTCCTGACTGTAAACTGAGGGCTCTTTCAAATTAATCTAAATTTTCCTATTTCATTTTGGTTAAAAACAACAACAACAACAACAACAACAAAAAACCCATCCCATCCTGTGTAAGAATTCCAAGGTTGTAGTATGAAAAAAAAAAGGCCCTCAATACTGGACCAGTTGTTAACAGGGACACCTAGGTTTGTGTTTTCGAATACCTGCATATCTAGGACTCTTTTCATTGGTCTGAGCCACTCCTTGTCCTCAGTCACTCACTCCAAAGGAGCCGGGCTCTGCTTTGCATCTTCTCTGTCCGCCCTAACTCACCATCCTCCCCCTCCCCCATCCCCCTCCTCAACATTAGAGGCTTAATTGGCATGTAAATGTCCCCCTTTCTAGTCCAGAGTGACTTCTGTCACTCTAGCTGAAGGCCCTGAGACTTCAAGGACAGGGCAGTGGACAGGAAGGACCCCCCCCCCTCCTCCCTGGGGCTTTCAAGCTTTGTCGGGAGACAGCAAACCATGATGTATGAGACAGGGATCTCTTTGGAACCTGAGCAGGACATGACAGACAGGATAATATGGGAGGAAAACCTTGTCTTCATAATGGAGACTGATGACCCCTTCTTGTCTCCTGATCATTGTTAGGGATTGAGGCAGAGAAGGGGTGCTTAGAAGGGACCTCATTTGCTGTGGCAGGTTCTATATGGTGGCCAAGCTGCCCTCAGTGGTAGCTTTCCATCCAAGGGGGAGTCACTGGGAAAAACTGGGAGAACTCTTGTGGGCTGAAGGTGGGAACATATTTTAGATGTGAAATTGCCCCAACCCCCTGGCATTGACATGCATGCTTATTAGGAGTGACAGTTGATTTGACAATCTCAATTCTTTAGCAAGAGAAAGAAAGAAGGAAAGAAAGAAAGGAAGGAAGGAAGGAAGGAAGAAAAAAGAAAGGAAGGAAGGAAAAAGAAAGAAAGAAAGAAAGAAAG
>NC_058131.1:706404412-706420671 GCF_016433145.1 Gracilinanus agilis
CCCTTCCCTTCCCTTCCCTTCCCTTCCCTTCCCTTCCCTTCCCTTCCCTTCCCTTCCCTTCCCTTCCCTTCTTCTTAGAAGTAATACTAAGTATTGTTTCCAAGGCAGAAGAGCTGGAGGGTTAAGTGACTTGCTCAGGGTCACACAACCAGAAAGTGTCTGAAATCAGATTTGAACCCAGGTCCTCCCAACTCCAAGCTTGCAGCTCTGCCCACTGTGCCACCTAGATGCCCCTCCATTTCTTTTCAAAGGACAGGTCCAAGGGCCTTCTCAGTTGTGTTCAATGTGATGTCAACAAAGGTCCCTTTGTTTTTCAGCGAGTGCTCAGGGAAAAGAATCCTTTTTTCAGTGAATAACCCAGAATCCAGGAGATAAAAGAGGGCAAGAAGTTCTGTCTGTCTGATTGCCTGGGCACATCTACTTCTTATTTATTATTCAGCCTAACCGGAGAAGACCAAAAGGATTCCTCCTAGGCCAGTCAGGGGATGAGCCTCTGGGCACTTGGTGCAGCTGGAAAGGAGATGGACTCTTCTGAGTCTTCTCAGAGGCTTTGGTCATCGTCCCAGAGCTTATGCTCCAGGGAGGGACCTTTTAGCCACTGCCTAGCTTATGGTCTTAGAAAGTTTCTTGAACTCAGGATGCAGAATGAGATGTTTTTTGTGCACGGCCAATATAAGAACTTATTTTACTTCATTCTTCACATTTGTTTTGAGGATTTTTTAAAATTCAAAGCTATTTTATTTTCCCAATGACACGTAATAACAATTTTCGACATACATTTTCCGAAATCATAAGATTTAAATTGTCTCTCTCCCTTCCTTCGCTCCCCACTCCCGGAGCCGGTAAGCCATTTGATCTGGGTTATACATGTATTTTCACGCAAAATGTGCTTCCATATTGGCCATTGTTGTAAGAGAACACTCATATAAAGCCAAAACCCTAAAATAAAGCTGCAAATAAGCCAACGTGAAGGAGTATTCTCTGACCCACAGCTGACTCCAACAGTTCTTCCTCTGGAGGTGGAGAGCATTCTCTGTCCTAAATCCTTCAGAATTGTCCCTGCTGAGAGCAGCTCTGTGGATCCTGGTTGGTCATCGTCCAGTATTGCTGCTCCCGTGTGCCCTGCTCTCCCGGTTCTGCTGATTTTGCCCTGCATCCGTTCATGTGGATCTTCCCAGCCCTCTCCAAAACCATCCTGCTCCTCCTTCCTTAGAGCGCAAGAGGGGTCCATCCCCGTCCTGTGCCACCATTTGTCCAGTCATTCTCCAGTGGATGGGCGTCCCTTCACCTTCCAATTCTTTGCCAACACAAAGAAAGCAGCTGTAACTATTTTTGTACAAGCAGGTCCTTTCCCCTTTTTTATGATCTCTTTGTATCCAGACCCAGTAGTGGTACTACAGGATCAAAGGACAGGCTCAATTGTATAGCCTTTTGGGCACAGTTCCACATTTCCTTATAAGGGTTTTTTTAATGGGGAGAGAAAACAAAAATAGATTTTTGTTCATTGAAAACAATTAAATTTAATGGAAAAAAAAGAGAAAGTTTCCTAAGCCTCAGAGTTGATAGAGCCGGCAAGTGTCAGAGAGGGGCTGTGAGCAGGCCTTCCTTATCCAAGGCTTTATTTTCAGTGGCTTTTCTGTTTTTGAAGATTATTCGTGAGTTAATTCTAGTGGATAAACAAGAAAAGCTCATGATCTTGGGAATTTATGAGGACTTAGAAGGACCTAAAGGAAATTGGGCCTGCGGCCTGGGGATGCTCCTTTTGCTCATCCCGGCCTCTTCTTCCTTTGTTTACACAGTGATCCGGGTTTGTGGTTGGATTCGGAGGTATCAGATGCCTATTGACTGAGCCAAGTGGCCCCAGAGCTGGCAGGGGCCCCAGAAAGCGCTGATCTGGTCCCCCCGTTTTACAGAGGAGGAAGCCGAGGCCCAAAGAGGACGAGGGACTCACCCAAGGTCTGTCACATAGCTCGGATGTCCCAGAGCCAGGATCTGTGCCCCTTCCCAGGCCGCCCTACATAGGCTGCCTCTGGGGAAGTGGTGGGAGCCCTCGAGAAGGCTTAGGAACTCAGTGAGTGCATTTAGCGAGCAGGGGCCTGTTTAGACAGTGGGAAGGAACCGGTGCCAACATGCATGACCAGACCCATCTCTGCCGGCCCAGAGGGCTCGCTGAACCTTCTTCCCGGCTGCCCGTGATTGGCCTGTGCTTCTGGGGAACTTTCACTTCCCACAAGAGAAGGGGAGCAGGAGTGGGGGCCCAGCCCGGAGTGGTTAAAGGGCTGGCGCCCCGCCAGGCCGGCCTTCCCCAGCGAGCCGGGGCCTCAGGTGAGCCCTGCAGCCTCCGAGTGGGTCGATGGCTGCGGTCGGGGCCACACCACCTCTTGCTCTGCTATGGGGAGATCACACGCCCACAGGGGGGAATGCCTTGAGTGGGAGAAAAAAAGAAAAAAAAATACACAACAAAACTGCCTCCTTTGCAGGCCTACTACCGAGTTAGGCAACTCTGACTGTACGTTTTGAGGCTTTCATGTAAGCAAACGGCCCAAAATAGAGTGTGAAAAGGCCAAAAGGAAGCCAAGAGAGTGATGGGGCAAAAAAATGAAGAATCCTTTTGGTAACGGGCACCCTTGGAATAAATGATTATTTTTAATGGTTTTTTTTCTCTAGGTGTTACCCCCTCCTCCCACACAGCATGTACCACCAAGGGCAAAGTTGGCTCTTGCTAAATGGCCCCCCTGTTCACCCCGGAGCCTCTATGCAGCGGAGAAGCTCATTTCTCACCTCAGCTTCTTAGAATCTCGAGCTCTTTCCTTTCCAGGTTCAACCCAGGGGCCACTTCCTTCAGGAAACCTCTCTGGATCCCCCTCGTTGCTGGTAATGCTTTCACAACTGTTGGGGTCATCATCCGTGTATTTATGGTTTTATTTTGGGGTTTGGGTTGGGTAGGACTCTGCTCTCACAACGATGACCAACATGGAATTGCATTTGCTTGACCATAAAAAGGAAGAAGAAAGCAGTGCTCTTCCTCGCCTCCCCAAAGCTGGCATCGAATGTAGAAGGCATCTTTTACACATGTTCTCTCCTGTGACTCGAATGTGAGCTCCCTGAGGGCAGAGGCTGTTTGGGTTCGGGTGGTGCATCTCTGGTGTCCAGCACTGTGTCTTGCACATGGAGGATGCTCATTTGGATTATAGTGGATTGAGTAAACACGGAAATCCACCCCAGCCCAGAGTCGGAGCCTTTCCTTGACATCTGAAGGGAGAAGTAACTTCCTCATTGTAGAATTTCAGGACAAGAATAAAATTTTCTCTTAAAGGAGAGAAGAGAATGTTCTAACCGGAAAGGATTTGAAAATAAGACCTTCGTATGTCAGTCAACAAGTATTTAGGAAACTTTTTCCATGTGCCAGCGATCATGTTAAAGAATACCAAGAAAGGTAAAAACAACCCCTGTCTTCAAGGAGCTCACATTCTAAGAGAGGGAGGTTAGGTATGGAAGAACCCGAGTCATTCAATAGACCAGCTCTCTCACTTTGAAAAGGCAAAAGTTATTTTAAAGATCTTTTCTGTGAGTAGTTTTATATAAGCGGAATAGTTGTACAAGCAGAAGGATGATCCTGTATAAATGTTCCATTTAATACACATTTATTAAGCACCTCTTGTATGCCAGGCACTATATTAGGGAAATAATAAATAATATTACAGTTCCTGCCTTCAAGGACCTTTTATTCCACTGGGGAGATAGAGCATGCACACAGGTAAGGTGTGATGGGCCAGATGATGATGATGATGAGATAATGGCTAATATTTGTATAGCACTGTAAGGTTCTCAATTGACCCTGGTCTAGGAAAATTTAAGAAGGGAGAGATCACTTGTAGGGAGGGAAAAAGGAAAGACTTGATAAAGGAGGCAAAACTTGAGATGAGTTTTGAAGGAAGAGAACATTTCAGAATTAGGATCAAACTTCTAAAAATTTCTCTTACTTCATTATTTACTTTCTTCCCACCTTTGATGCTAAATGGGGCATGGGCTGTCCTTAGATTCATGGCATCTCCTTCTTCGGGCTCTCCTGCTACCTGTCTCTCCTCTCCTTTTTGGGTCATCATGCATGTCCCACCTACCGTATATCTCTATCCTGTGTCCTCTGAGCTCTCTACCCTCTTGGCGACGCCATCGCTTGTCTCTCTATGCAGATGACTTCCTTGATAGGCATGCTAACCCTCTTGTCTCTTGAGCTATAGACTCACATTTCTGACTGCTAAATGTTTCCAGTATGATGCTTCCATGAGCATCCCAAACTCGACATATCCAAAATGAGACGAGTTCTCTCTCCTTCACTCCTCCTAACTGTCCCATTTCTAATGAGAGCACAACTGTTTCTCCAGGTTCATAACTCCAGAGACTCTTCACTCACCTTGAGTCCCAAATCCATTCAGTTGTCAAGTTTTGTCATTCCTACCCCAACAACACCCCTAACATCATTCTCTTCTCCATTCAAATGACCCCCACACACACACCAGTCCCTTTTACCTGGACAGAGGCAGTAACTCCAGATCAGTCTCCTCGCATTCTACCTTGCCCTTCTCTAATCCATCAGGGTAGAACCATCATACTGACATTCCTAAAACACAGACTCTCCTGGGTCATTCCTCATCTCAAGAAGTTTCAGTGACCTCCTATTGACTAGGATAAAATACAGATTTTGTGTAGCATTTAAAGTCATTCACGATCTGAATCCGGTCTATCTTTTTTGGGCTAATCACACATTACTCCTCCTCCTGCATCCAAAGCTTTAGCCAAACTGGCCTTCTAAAGGTCAGAGATTATTTCATTTTTGTCCTTGTTAGCCATCTTATCTCCTGCCTCCATTCCCCTTTATTTGGGCATTCTTTGCTTGGAATTCCCTCATTTCTCTTATCTGCTTGTTGAATGTTACTCCAAGTGCCATCTCCTACAAGAGACCAGTTTTGATTCCTTTGGCTGTTAGTGCATCCTAAAAATTTATTTGTATTTAATTTGTCTTTATTTTATATTTACTTTATGTGTACATATTGTATGCCCCCTTCCTCTCCCTATATCCAGGGATTGTGATGTCTTTGAGAATGCAGTCTGCCCTACTTTTGGACAGCTCAAATTATTTGACAATGTTTTTCTTTATATTAACCCTAAATTTCCCTCTTTAAACTTGTACCTATCATTCTTAGTTCTTCCCTCTGAGGCCAAGCAGGACCACGCTAATCCAATGACTTGTCTACGTGAGAGCCCCTCAGATACTAGCCCCCTGCTGAATCTTTTCAAGCATCCGTCCTTCTAGTGATTCTCTTCTGCCCTTCACAGCCCTGGTGCCTCTGCTCTGGATATTCTAGCTTAAAAAACTTCCCCCTAGAATGTGAAGTCCAGAATTGCTCATCATCTTCCAGCTAAAATGTGCCCTGGGCAGAGAATAGTGGAGCCATCACTTGTGACATTTAAGTGAACTTCCCTACTGCTCCAGGGCCATCTTTGTGGATTGGGTAAGAGCTATCCGTTCAGCAAATCTTTACTGAACACTGTCTTGTGTAATGCATAGTGCCAAGTATCCTCTGTCTGGAACCTCACACAAATTTCTTAAAGTCCAGGCCTCAGTTTCTCTTAATGAGAGAATTCAGGTAAGGGTCTTTGCAAACCACAAATGCCAGGTAGATCATTCCCTCTCAAGGAGCCTCATGGGGGAGATAAGACACAGACAAAGATAACCATGATCTAAGTGACCAATGATGAATAATTGTTGTTTGTCTTTTTTTTTTTTTTTTAAAGAGGACCAATGATATCATGACGTTGCAGTCAGAGTACAGTGTATTTGTCCATGGCTGATCAAACCAATGTGAGCTCGGAAGGCTCTATCACAGATTGAGCAGACCAATGTGAGCTCAGAAGGCTCCATCACAGGTTGGCCAGACCAATGTGAGCTTGGAAGGTTCTATCACAGATTGAGCAGATCAGTATGAGTTTGGAAGGATCTATCACAGATTGAGCAGACCAATGTGAATTTGAAAGGCTCTATCACAGGTCGATCATTCCAATGTGAGCTTAGAAGGCTCTATCACAGGTTGATCAGACTGATGTGAGCTCAGAAGGCTCCATCACAGGTTGACCAGATCAGTGTGAGCTTGGAAGGTTCTATCACAGTTTGGGCAGATGTTCATGAGAACATGGGATGGATATATCTCTGGATTTGCACATCTCATGTTTTCTTTGTGCCCTACTGACATTCTGCTTTGCTCAGAAAACACAGCACCTTCTCTGAGGAGGGCACGGCATGCCCCCTGGTCCCGTACCAGCGTCTTTGATGTCTCACAATCAATATCTTGGGAAGATTCTGAAGACCACCCTGCAAGGTAAGGTACCAGACACTGAGAGCCTCTCTTGAGCTGAAATTCCAAGCATTAAGACTATTGCAGAGCACAACTTGAATGGACTGACCACATGGCCCAAACATAAAGTATATGTTTACCTAAAAGATTATTTTACCAAGAACTCACACAAAGCAAACTTTCACTTGGAGGTGAGAAAAAGTATTACCAAGACATTCTCATGATGAAATAATTAAATCATGTTGGATTGCAGCAACCAAAGAAATGTGTCCATGCAGAGATTTGTCTAAGACTGTCGCCCTTGCAATTCAATTTAAGGCATGTGCTCATGGATTAATAGTATTTGGCAGTACAGGTCTGTGGGGTAAGATATTTCCAAACATGAAATACATAAAATACTATTTCAAAACAGCACTGATGAACATTTGCAATCAGTTTTAATGATAAGGAATGTTAACTTTAAGCCCCAATTAAGAATTCCATTCTTCTCACAAGGAGACCGCCTATATCACTAAAAATTGTACTTGATTATTATATTATTATATTTTGAATTAATTGATAAAGAAATGCATAGAAACTTGTTTTCTCTCTTCTTATATAAGTACCCACATAATACCCTTGATTTTGCCTCTCAGCCCACAAAGTCTAAAATATTTACTATTTGGTTCTTTACAGAAAAGATTTCCTGACCCCTGTCTTAAAGCATTGGGAATGAAGGCTGGAGCTCAGGAGAGGCAGCACTGAGAGATTCCAGGATGGATAAATGTCCCTTGCCCCAAGTATTATCTCTCCCATCTCTGAGCTCTTGTACTGGCTATTCCAGGCATCTCCCTTCTCATCTCTGCCTGTTGTAAGTCTGAGCTCCATTCAAAGACCGGCACCAATGCTATGTTCTTCCCACCTGGAGCCTTTCCTAAATTCTCTGAGGTAGAATGCTCTCCCCCTAGATATTACTTGGCATTACTTTGGGCATCTTCTGGGTTTATTTCAGAGGATAAGACATAAGTTGGAAAAGTCTTGAGAGGTACTGAATGCAACTATTTCTCTCTCTCTCTTTACAAATAAGGAAACTGAGATTCAAGAAGCTACCCAGGGTCACACAGCTGTTAAGTAGCTGATGTTCCCTGCTCCAAACTCTACTGTTCAACTCCAGCTTAATGTAAGCTGCAAACAGGACAGAGAAAATGTTTGTTGAACTGAACTGAATGGAACTCCAAGGGTTCTGGGGTGGTAGGGAGGGTCATGTTGAAGGCACTGACCGTGAAACACAGTAGTTGGGCATTCATTTGTCAATGATTAGATGGATTGTGGAACACAAAGATAATGGAATATTATCATACTCCAAGAAGCTCAGCCAGGCTTGGAGATGGGAGGTTCTAGGATCAAATCTGACCTCAGAAACTTTCTAGCTGTGGGACTCTGGGCAAGTTACTTATCCTTCAATGCTCACTCCTTGCCATTCTTTTGCCTTAGAACCCATACTTAATGGTTCTAAAATGAAAGGTGAGGAGGAGGAGGAGGAGGAGGAGAAAGCAGAAGCAATGAATGTTAAATTAGAGGATCATGGGGAGATATATGAGCTGATGTAAGATGAAGTCAGCAGAATTTGAAAAATGTATGATGACTACAACAATGGAAATGAAAAGAATAATATCAACTTTAAAACTACCATAGAATTCTGGGAAATTCAATAACCAGATTTGGCCCCAAAGAAGATATATAAGAATGTAGGTTCCTTCCCTTCTTCACAGAAGGGAGTTATGGATGTGGATCACTAAATATACTATTGGACTTGCATCAGTTCATGAAGGTCTTTCCAACTCTTTCTGAAATCATCCTGTTCATCATTCTTTAGAGCACAATAGTAATCCATCACTATCATAAGCCACACTTTGTTCAGACATTCCCCAATTGATGGGCATCCTTCAGTTTCCAAATCTGTGCCACCACAAAGAGAACAGCTGTAAATATTTTTGTGCAATTAGGTTCTTTTCCCTTTTTTAAAAAATCTCTTTGGGATACAGACTCAGTAGTGGCATTACTGGATCAGAGGGCATAAGGGTATGCATTGTTTTAAATTATATTAAAAAAAAGAAATAGTAGTACCATGGGTTTCATGGGCAGGGAGGAAAATAAAGGTCTAAGGATGAATAGAAAACTAAGGGGAAGGATTTGGGAAATGTGATTTCATAATGAGGATGAAGAGTAATTTCAAGGGATTTTGAGAGAGTAGTAAAGAGTACTACTCTTCATCCTCTTAAGACTTTTCTAGTTCTAAATCTGTGACCCAATGAACTCATGAGTTAGAGCCACAAGGTGGGGCCTTGCCAAGAGCCAGGTGAAGCACAGACGGTGGTCACTGGACATGAAGCTTAAGAATTACATATTCCCTTAAAAAGAAATACTCTAGATTTGCCAACATGAATGTCCTTAGGGCCAGTCAGGCTAGTTTACTCACTGTCTCCTGCAAGGACTTTGTAATTACCACTTCTGTACTTTTACTCATATTATGCCTCCTGCTGGAAATGCCCTCCTTCCTCCTACTCCTTCCTCTCTACATATCTGAATCTTTTGAATCCCACCTCCTCTGTAGAGTCTAGCCTCATATCTCCAGACCACAGTGCTCTTTCTGTCTGTCTGTCTGTTTCTCTCTCTACCTCTCCCTTTCCCCCTTACCTTTCCCCTATTTCCCTCTCCCCCCTTTTCTCCTCTTCCTCTACACCTCTTCTCTCTTTTTTTCTTCCCCCCTTCTTCCTCTCCCTCTATCGCTTCTCACAATTCCTTTCCTTCCTTCCTCCCTCCCTCTCTCTCTCTTTCCTTTTGCATATTGTTGATTTATTTCTTATTTACCTATTCATGTTTATCTGCCATCTCTAATTATACTGCATGGTCCCTGAAGGCAGGAAATGTGTCATAGTTCTTTATTTGTCCCAAAGGGTCCGGCATAGTGTTTTGCCCATAGTAGGTCTTATATTTGTGGACAGAATATTGAATATGCAGTCAGTGAAACTGGGTTTGAATTTTGTCATTCAGGTTCTGTGTGACCTTGGGAGAAATACTTTTCTTCTCAGGGACCAATTTCTTCATTTGTGAAATGGAGGAGGGACAAAGGGGAGGAGGATTGTCAGTGGTCTCCAAGTGTTTTTGTGCACTCACTCCCAATAGGGAAAAATTTTGAGCACTTCCCCCAATATATGTGTAATTATAAATTTTATTAATGTTATTGACATTATAAAGCATGTGCAACAGAGAAGGATGAGATGATTATGAATTAAATGATATTTTAAAATAGATTTCTATTTCATTTTTAACAGTCCAAAATACCTTTTGGAGAAAAAAAGGGATTTTTCCATTTTACATCCTTGGTGAATTTTTTTCTTATATAAATGACATATGTCTTCTTTCACGACATGGAGAATGTGGAAATATTGCATGACAGCACATGTACAGCCTATATCATATTACTGGCTGTCTCAGAAAGGAGGGAGGGGAAGGATGGAGGGAGAGAACATTGTTTACAAAATGTCAGAAAACAATTATCAAACATTGTATTATCTGTAATCTGGAAAGGAAAAATAAAATTAAAAAAAGAAAATGTGAGTGAAAATACTTTATTCTTTTCAGAAATGTCAGTGTCTTGGGGGTTGGAGCAAGCTTATAAATAATTATTGTTAGGAAGTTAATTTTTTAATTAATTTCATCCATGTATCTAACCAATCAGGTGGATTTCTTCTTTCCTCCCTTCCTCCCTCTCTCCCTCCCTTCCTCCCTCCCTCCCTTCGTTCTTTCCTTCCTTCCTTCTTTCCTTCTTTCCTTACTTTTTTCCTTCTTCCTTCCTTCCTTCCTTCTTTCCTTACTTTTTTCCTTCTTCCTTCCTTCCTTCCTTCCTTTCTTTTTTTTTTTTTTTTAAGATACTAGGTAGTGACCATAAACAGCATTTCAGTGGCAGTCATGTTTTTCTGTAGGTCTCACCACAGAGAAAGCAAAAATAGCCAAAGCAAAAGTGAATTTCTCTGATGTCACAGGATCCTAGATTTGGAGGTGGGAGGGTACTTTAAGGCCATCGAGTCTAGCCCCTTCATTTTACATATGAGGAAACAGAGACTCAAAGGGATTCAGTAATTTGCCCTGAGTCACACAAATAGTAGATGCATTAGGTAGGATCTGAACTCAGGTCTTATTGACTCCAAAACCATTATAGTATGCTCTATGTCTGAACTCAGAAGAGATTTTTTCATATAAACACATTCTTTGATGTTGTTCAAATATACCTGACTCTTGGTGATTCCATTTGGGGCTTTCTGACTAGATATATTGGAGTGGTTCATCGTTTCCATTTCCAGTTTATTTTACAGATGAGAAAACTGAGGCAAATGGGGCCTGGTCATTCAATGAGACTCACTCTTTCTAACCCTTCATGAAAAGAGGAGGAAGAGGAGATGGGACCCTTCTTCATGGGCCATTGCTCCTGAAAAAAGAACCTGTCATCTGAAGGGCATGCTACAGCCCCCAGTGATCTAGGGGCAAGTGGGGAGGTTTGCTGAGAGCTTCCCAATAACACTTGGACCATCACTCATGCTGTGAGTTCCAATGAGGGGCAGCTCATAATGGCCCCAAAAGAAGAAGGTTGGGAGCTGTGATTAGAAGACAGAATGGCTGGAGAAGGGATGATTGGTTAGTAATTAGAGAAGGGAAGCCATGGTTCTCTCAGAGATAACCTAATCATTGACTCTCTGGGAAGGGTGAGATGTGATCCATCTCCTCATACATTCTCAATTCTCTGGTGGGTCACATACCCATTGAAGGTCCTGCCACAGCCCTTATCTTGGAGATCCCTGGAGTATGTCACCTGTAAGGACCCTCTAGTTCTAAGTCTATTCTAATAATAATTCAATCAACCTACATTGTCAAATGCCTACTGTATGCCAGACTTTGGGGACACGAAGACAGAAATGAAGAGATGCCCTCCTAGAGGGCAAAGGTCCTTTTCAGTTCTGTCATTGTCTCCTCTGAAGCTAGCAAAGTGCTCAGAAATGATCAGGTGCCTAATCAGGGGCTGAAAAAGATTCATGGAAATAGGTAAATCATTTAAAGGTAAAGGACAGTAGCTTCTCACCCACCCTGTTTAGAGCAGTCCCAGGATGCTAGCATGTCTGAGTGAGGCACCATGTGCTTCTGGCATAGACAATTGTCTGCTGAGAAGGGCAAAGAACAAGAATGAGCTCTCATTCTGGGAGAAAACAACCCTGGGCCATGAGCAGAAAGGTTAATTTGTGGGAGATGATTTAATGAAAGCACCATTAATGCTGGGTAAGTGGCCCAACAAACAGAAAAATGAGAGTTGAATTCTGAAAGGTCTTTGTTCAAGGCAGCTTAGTGGGTCGGCCAGCCTCACAATATTTGTGTTATTTATATTTTATATACATAGATAAAAGTGACGGTGGGATGTCGTGTAGAGCATTTGGGACTTGGAATTAAGAAAAGTTAATTCACGTTCCACCTTGACACTCATGCAAAGGACATCCAAATGGTCATCATGTGGAGGATAGATTAAAGAAAGGAGAAACTGGAAGCAGTTAGTGATTGGCTTGAAACTCAGGAGATTGCTTGAGGGGATTTGGGGCAAGGGAAGGGCTCAACAGAGCTGGCTTCAAATTCTAGCTCTGCTGCACACTACTTAGGTAAATTGGTTCACATCTCTGGGCCTCCTCTCCCTCATTGTGGGGAGGGGAGGGAATTAAATATCTCCAAGGTTCCTTTCCACTCAAAATTCTTATGATCCTTATAACAAGGCTTTCTGGGGAATATTTCCAGCAATCACCTTCCAAGGAGAAACTACCTTATCTTGGATTTGACGCTGTCAATTATTTTGACATTTTCTCACATATTTATGCCAAGCCAGATCTTGACAAACATTGAATCCTATCAGTAAGTAGCAGAAGATTTCTGTTTGAAATAAAGTTCCAGAAGCTATCATTGGAGTGAGAGCATCCCTACCATCCAGAGGGTGATGAAGGAGAGGAATGCTTAGCAACCCAGTTCTGGGACCTTCTGGCCCATCCTCTGGTCCCTCACAGAAATAGGAGGGAAGTTTCCAGAGTCACTTGTACTCATTCCCACAAGCACAGATAGGTTTGTATCTTTTACTTAGTGTGGAAGGAATGAAAAATGATTTCTAAGGTCTTTAATGTTCATCCAAGGTCATACAATGATCCATTGACCAGTGGAAAAGAGAAGAAACTCAGAAGGGATAAGATCTTTGTCTTCAAGTATTTCAAGGGCTGTCATTTGGGAGGCAGCAAGGTGGCTCAGTGGATAGAGCACTGAACCTATGGTCAGGAAAACCTGAGTTCAGATCCAGCTTTAGATACTTGACCCTGAGCAAGTCACTTCACCCTAATTGCCTCAGTTTTCTAATCTATAATATGAGCTGAAGAAGAGAGTGGACAACCAATACAGCATCTTTGCCAAGAAAACTCCAAATGGGATCATGAAGAGTCAGGCATGACTAAAAAATGATTAAACAATAATAAAAACAACTACATTTAGAAGAAGAATTAAATTTGTGTCACTGAGCCCTGCAGGGCAGAGCTAAAACATATTCTCTGTTTCCTTAGAGAATAGGGAAAGGGGAAGGAGAAGGACAAGAAGGACTAATTGTTGTGTATCAGATGATCTGTTCCAATTTCCCAGATCTCTCTAGCCCTTGAAATTCCTTTGGATAACTTTGTGTCCCTTTTGTGTTTATTTAAGTGTTTTGTTCCCCAAAAGACTATATGATCCTTGAGGGCAGGGATCAGTCTTTCATTTTTGCCTTTAAGTCCTGAGCAAGGTCCCTAGCACCTAGTAGGCACTTTAAAAATACTTGTTGAATTGTTGAAAGGAATAACAGAGAGAAGAATTGTTGTTGAGGATAGTTGAATTGTTGAAAGGAATAATGGGCTGAGATATGATCTAGTGAAAAATTTCCTATCATTCATGGGGTCCTGAAGTAGAGTGGACAGCCTTGGGACAGATGCCATGGATGGAAGGAAGACACCCGTGTTGGAGGTCTTCACATGATGACCAAACATTTCCTGGTGGAGAATATTCTAGAGCAGGAATATCAAAGTCAAATCAAACTGGAAGTTACTAGTCAGTACAGAAGAATTTTTGCAGGCTGCATATTGACTTACTTTTAACATGTAATATTATCTCTCTTTTATTCTATATTTATTTCATTAAAGAGTTTCTATTGGCTTTTGCGTATGAGCCAGGCTGCCCTCTGCATTATTGCAGGTGTGTCATTTGGTGTTTGTGTGGCAGAAGGCTTCTTTTTTAGGAATTCAGTGGACTTGATGGCCTCCAGGTCCCTTCCAGCTCTTGAGGTCCTATCACCCTTTAGGTGGAGGCTCTTTCTTCCAAAGGAAGGTAGTCCTTCCGGGAGGTTAGATGATCATTTGTCAAGCCTTTTTGTCTGAGTGGCACACAGAACTCCATCATTGTTGCTCATTCTCAGTTGTATTGGGCTCTTCATGACTCCATCTGGGGTTTTCTTGGCACAGATACTGGAGAGTTTTTGCCATTTCCTTCTCCAGCTCATTTGACAGATGAGGGAATTAAGGCCAACAAAGTAAAGTGACTTATCCAGGGTCACACAGTTAGTGTCTGAAGCCCAATTTGAACTCGGGAAGATGAGTCTTCCTGACTCCTGGCCTGGTGCTCGATCCGCTGAACCACCTAGCTGCCCAGAAGGACTCCAAAGAGAGCTTAAATAGACAGGATTAGCCAAGAAGACATTACTGATCAGCTGAGAGAGAGGACTCTCCTCCATCATTGGTGGCCCCAGGAGTACCATTCTAGACATGGACTTGACTTTGGAGGCACTAACTGCAAATGCCAAAAGTTTTTGTCCTTCCTCAGGTGCCAGGGATAAAAGTTGGTCCTGCCAGGGGAGAGCTAACTGTGTTGCCAGCGTTTCTTCCCCAAAGAAAGCCAGGATCACGGAAGGCAGGACTCACTTTGCCTTTCATCTCTATCACTCAGCACAGTGTCTGGCAATGCTAACTACTACTTCTGCCTCCTAACTGCTCGGTGAATGAATGAGGGAACCCACGAATCCTCCAGGATTCTAGGCCAGGTGTGGCTGGGCTGAGCTTGGCGGTCCCTGGGGCCCCTTCCCACCCAGAGAGTCAGGGATTTCCAGAGTCCCAGCTTTTCACATGGAAAAGTTTTGACCACCAGAACTGCTGATGTGGGACTTCTCCATTGATGTCTGCCTGACCTTCTCCACCTCCAACGTCCAAGTGTAAAAATGCGGAGCCTGGCACTTTGCTTTGGAGATGAATGAAAAGCTCTGGGGCCAGCGGAGAAGGTGGACCAGAGGGGAGAGTCCTGCCTGCCTCAACAGCTCGGGCACTGGCCAGGAATGAGAACCTTCTTCTGGAATGGGAGAACAAAGAGCCAGTGTTAACTCTTTCCTGCTATGGAGATGTTTGAATAGTAACAATCTCAGTTTTGTTTTTTGAGGGGAAACACACAAAGCTTTGAATTATAGTGTTTTGACTGCATCCAACTGAATGAAATTTGTGGAAAACTCTTCACAGTGCTCCCATTGTTCTGCCTGGGATGTCTGAAGTGTCGAGAATAGTTGGTTATTAAAAACAACCCTGGAAGGTCTCAGTACCCTCCAATGGGATGGGGCTCTCGAATACTCTGTATCCAGGGGGCAGCTGTTGGGTGGGGACAGTCACATACAGAAGTCAAGCCCTGGGGCAGCTGGGTGGCTCACTGGATATAGAGCCAGACCTAGAGGCCAGAGATCCTGGGTTCAAATCTGACCTCTTGCCATGGGCAAGTCACTTAACCACCATTGTCTAGCCCTTACTACTCTTCTACCTTGGAACCAATACACAATATTGATTCTAAGATGGAGAGTAAGGGTTAAAAAAAATAAAGTCAAGCCCCATGGTAGAAACACAACCTGCTCTCAAGTCTGGGTAAAGTTCACAACCTTGACGTCAACCTCAGCTCCTCACGCAAATGTACCTCCCCAGAATCTCTGGCATCTGCCCCCTTCTCTCTGCCCACACAGCCACCAGCCAAGTTCAGACCCTCCTCACCTCTTCTCTGCATTTTGACAATGGCCTCCACATTGGCCTCCAGGGTCTCCTTACTCCAGTCCATCTGCCACAGCTGCCAAGGTGATTTTTCAAATTCAGATCTATCAAGTGACTCCTCACCTCAATATACTTAGGAGCTCCCTATTACCTGTATCCTGTGTTGAGAGACTTTTGGGAGATTTGGGGCTAGCGTCCCAGAAGAGGGTGCTCTTCTGGGTGAATGTTTCCTTCCTCGGTTCAGATCATGCCTATGACTTGGAAGATGGTCTTCCAAAGTTATGGGGACAAGGGGCAGCTGGGCAGCTGAGTGGATGAAGAGCTAGGCCCACAGACTGGAGGTACTGGGTTCGAATCTCAGACACTTCCTAGCTGTGTGACTATGGGCAAGTCCCTTAACCCCCATTGCCTAGTCCTTACCATTGTTCTGCCTTGGAACCAATAAGCAGTATAGATTCTAGGACAGAAAGGAAGAGTTTAAAAACAAAAAGTTACTGAGACAGAAAAATTTGTCATCTACCAACCAGCAAGCTAACTATTGTCTCTGAGTGTAGCTCTGATGCCCCCAGATAACAGAATTAAAGCCCCTCAGCCTGAACTCAAGATCACTCAACAAAATCACCCTCAGGAGGAGGGACCAAGTGTATTCTTTTCTCTCTTTCTTCTCTGTCTCTGTCTGTGTCTCTCTTCTCTTTGTGTTTGTCTCTATCCATCTCTCCCTCTCTCTGTCTTTATCTTTCTCATCCTCTCTCTCTCTCTCTCTCTCTCTCTCTCTCTCTCTCTCTCTCTCTCTCTCTCTCTCTCTCTC
>NC_058131.1:706421047-706471545 GCF_016433145.1 Gracilinanus agilis
ATCTCTCTCTCTCTCTCTCTCTCTCTCTCTCTCTCTCTCTCTCTCTCTGTCTCTGTCTTTGTTTCTGTCTCAGTCTGTCTTGGTCTCTTTCTCTTCTTCTGTACTTGTACTCTAACCCTCCCTCAGTCCCTCCATAAGCCTGGGCTGCTACTTCCTGAGGCAGGAATCAGATCAGATCTGACTTGTAGTGAAACTCAGCTCAAGGTGCCTGCTGAGTTATGCAAGACTTGGCCATATGAAGTAGGCCTGAGCTGCTCTGGGCCCTCCATAGCCGTTTTCTGGGATGATGTGCCAGTCCCCTCCCAACATGATCTCAAAGACGTCATTGACTTTGACCATCAAAACAGCCTGGCACCTTAAGCTGGCTTTGTTCATAGGCCTGCCTGCCCTATCTGGCCCGTTTTGTAAGCTCTTCGTGTCTGACTGAATTATGATGTTGGAGTGAACTGGGTATGAATCATTTGACAAACTTTATGAAGCTATCATTTCCCAGGAAGTGTGCTTCACACTGGGCATGCAAAGATAAAATGAATTCGTCCTCATCCTCAAGGGGCTTCCATTCTCCTGGGGGACTACAACCAGATCAAGAAGAAGTTATTATGCTTAACATGGGCCAGCTGTGTGCTGGGCACTGGGTAGAGAAAGACAAAATTGAACTGCCTTTAAGAAGCTTATATTGAAGGAGAAGATATATTTCCTCCATCCTCAAGTTATATTTTTGTTCCTAAATTATTAAAAACATTATTCCCTGTGTGGCAAAATTGGGACACTAATGCATTGCTGGTAGAGTTGTGAATTGATCCAACTGTTCGGGAGAGCAATTTGGAATTATACCAAAAGGCTTTAAAAATGACTTACTGGGGCAGCTGGGTAGCTCAGTGGAGTGAGAGTCAGGCCTAGAGACAGGAGGTCCTAGGTTCAAACCCGGCCTCAGCCACTTCCCAGCTGTGTGACCCTGGGCAAGTCACTTGACCCCTATTGCCCACCCTTACCAACCTTCCACCTATGAGACAATACACTGAAGTACAAGGGTTTAAAAAAAAAATGACTTACTCTTTGATCCAGTAATATCACTACTAGGTCTATATCTCAAAGAGATAAAAAAAAAAAGGGAGGAAAGCGCCTTCTTGTACAAGAGTAGCCCTTTTTGTGATAGCAAAGATCTGGAAATTGAGGGGATGTCCAGTTGGGGAATGGCTGAACAAATTGTGGCATATGATGGTGATGGAATACCACTGCGCTGTAAGAAATGATGAGCAATATGATTTCAGAAAAAGCTGGAAAAATCTAAATGAACTGATGCAGAGTGAAATAAGCAGAACCAGGAGGATATTGTACACAGTAAGAACAATACTGTGGAAAACTGAACGACTTAGCTCCTCTCAACAATACAATGATCCAGGACAGTTCTGAAGGACTTCTTACAAAGAATGCTCTCCACCTCCAGAGAAAGAACTATTGGAGTTGGAATACAAATGAAAGCATACTATTTTTCAGTTTAGTTTGTTTGGGTTTTTATTTGGGGGTCTTGGTTTTATAAGAGCATTCTCTTATATTAAAGAACAATATGGAAACAGGTTTGCTATGATAATACATGTATAACCCAGATCAAATTGCTTACTATTTCTGGGAAGGGAGAGACAGTTTGGATCTTATAACTTCAGAAAGCTTATGTGGAAAATTGCTAATACATGTAATTGATAAAATATCTTTTAAAAAAAGATTAATCCCCCATACTTGGACTCTGTCTTACAGCCTTTTGTATCAAGCATTTCTAAGACATTAGAAATTATAAACTTCTTAGGCAGATTGAGGATAGGGACTAGTCCTGGAATTCCACTGTCCTGGTTGTATGGAGGTCCTTCTACCAATGCAAGATGGCACCTTAGCTGCAACTTAGAGTCTTGGAGAAATTTTCAAGGTGAGAGGTTAAAAATGACTTACAATGACATCTCAGAGCCAGGATGCGTCCAAATCCAGACTTGGACCCAGATCTTCCTGGCCAGTTCTCTTCTGTGCCTCTTGAGAGCAGAAATCTCATCTTAATCATCTATCTTTCCCTCACAGCTCTGGGCATAAAGCCTTATCACATAAAAAATAGTACATGTTGTCTGTGGTACCTTAATGTTTTTCCATTTATTGGGCCAGTCATAGGAGATGGTGGCCAAGAAAAGCCAAGCCATCTTGCCCTAGACTCTGCACTCTACCCTAGAAACGGCGCAACTGGTGTTCTGTGTTCAGTTCTGGGCATCCACAGCTCAGGAAGAACTTTGAGAAGTTGGAGAAAAAAACAAGGAAGACAACCAGGAACATGAAGGTCCTTGAGTTCATGCCATCTGGAGATTATTGAAAATTTAGTCTTCAGAAAGGAAGACTCAGGGCAAACATGATAGTTATCTTCCAAGTATTTGAAAAGCTTCCAAATAGAAGGAAAGGCTAGTCTTGGACCCAGTTTGACCCCAGAAGGCAGAACTGGGAGCAAAGGGGAGAAGGAGCCAAGAGGTAGATTTAGACTTTGAGTGAGGACAAACTTCTTGATTTTTAGAGCTGCCTCAAGCAGGATGGCCTGGCTTTAGGAGGTAATGGACTCCTGGTCACTGGAGGGCTTCAAGCAATCCACCCAATGAGGTGTCACTCAAGCTTTACTGGAAGACCTCCACTGAAAACAAGACCATAGGAGATACATACAGAGTAAATAGAAGGAGGGGAGGAATCAAGTGTGACCAGTCTGGAAAGGATCTGGATTGTAGAAGGCTTTAGATGGCAAATAGAAGAATGTATCATTTATCCTGGAGTCAGGGACTGCCACTGATGCTGCCTGAATGATGGAGTGGCACGGTCCCAGGGAGGCTTTGGAGAAATCAATTTGGCAGCTGCGGGGGAGGCAAGAGACTGGAAGTGGTAGCTTTGGGGAGAAGAGGAACCAAATCTGAAAGGACCTGTGTATGTGTGTGTGTGTGTGTGTGTGTGTGTGTGTGTGTGTGTGTGTATGAGTATTTTTGTGTCCACTGTGTGGTGTGGGAATATGTGTCCTACGAGCATGTGTGATGGTTCTATGTGTGTGTGTCAGTCTAAGCGTGTCTGAGGGTTCATATGTATGTGGTGTGGGACTGTGGTGTACTTGTGTGTGTGAGCATATGGTGTGTGGATGGATGGGTCTACGCATGGGTGAGGGCATCTTTCCTTGTATGTTTGCTCTGCTGTTTGATAAAGAGGTTCATCTTGGTTTTAAAGTCGTGTATCTTCTCGTGGGCTCCCTGAGTGCTGCTGGTGGCTCAGGTTCTGCAGGGGACTCTGACCCACGTGTAGCTCAGGCTCAGCTAGTTTGGGGGCTCTCATGGGCCAGGGGAGCAGAGGGGGTGCCATAATTATTTCAAGCCACTTTTTAATCCAGAGGACGATGGCCCTTCTTAAGTCAAGGAGGCAACCTTAGAGAAAAAGAACATTGAACCCTGGTATCAAAGGACCTGGATTCTAAATCCTAGCTCCTGTGCTGACTGCCTATGTGACCATGACCAAGTCTTTCCACCCTGCCAGGTCTGCCAAATGAGGAGAGCCTCTGCCATGCCTTTTGGCTCTCCTGTACCCTATGATCTTATGATGAAAGATCCAGATAGGACAAGAAATGTTTATTAACTGACTGAAACTGATATTGCCTTGGCCAAGGCCCCACTGGGCAGGAACTGGGCTACTTTTTGTATTGTACATTCTTTTTCATTCATTCATTCACTTAAACTTTCAATCACCAAGCATTTATTAAGCCTACTTAATTCCTCTGTGCCTCAGTTTCCTTACCCATAAAAAGAGAGGATTGATCAAAGCAGCCTCTAAGAACTCTTCTAGTTCTAACTTCATGATCCTACTTAAAGTAGGCGCTTAGGTGCTTCCAAAATGCTGTGGTTTTAAAAATAGCTGCTGTCACTGATTAATAGGAGAGAGTTTTTTCTTGATAGGGATCAGGGGAGAAATGGATCTCCCACAAGATGGGAGCTGACACGTGGAGTATAGAGAAAGGAGACTCTGCACCCAGAGGGTACCTGTTCCATCCCCGTTAGAGTGGGAGTGGGGGGTGGGTGTCAACTTTAGAATGGCATGTGAGGTCACCTTCCCCACGCATCACAGACTGCGACACAAATAAATATGGGGGAGGAGGAAATGGAAAACCAAACTCCCCCGGGGGGTCTGGCTATTAATGTGCCTGCCCTGTTCCTACTCTTGATGAAGTCTTGTTCTGACTTTGCCACTAAAAAGAAACCAAAAAAAGGCCCAGAATTGAAACTCCTGCTCAAGGAGGTGTTCAGAGAATTCAGAGAGACCAAAAGCCACATCTCTGCAAGGGCCCGAGGGCTTCGGCGTCATGGCTGGTTCCACAGCCACCAAAGGGGATCCATGTGTCATTCGCTTTTGACTAGATTGCAAGCCTCCAACCTTGGCTGGCTAGAAGATGCTGGTGCTCCCAGTGGGGAACTTTAGACACCCTGCCCTCCCTCTGGCAGTGATTTCCCCAAACAGGCTTTGGGCAGGAGCCAGAAGGCACACAGAGTTGAATGAATTTTCTTTGGTACCCAGTGATGCCACCTACCCCATGGGATTGATGGGCCACATTCTTTGGGACATCAGTAGATACTTTATTTTATTTTATTTTTTAGTGGATATTTTAAAAGCAGAATTTAGGCAGAAAAAATCAAGTAGAAAGATTCTGGATGTAGAACTGGAAGGAAACAAAGACTTTCTAACCCAACTCAAGATGAGGAAACTGAGGTCTGGAGAGCTTAGAGGATGTCAAGGTCATAGAGCTAGTAAATAGAAAAGTAGGTCTTGTGACCACAACTCCAGAGGTCTTACCATTACTCACCACGCAGACAGCCTCAAAAAACCCCAAACTAAATCAAATAAATTCCACACCGCACCCCCCCCCCCAAATAAAATGAGAGGATTTGGATGTGGAAAGGACCTAAAGGATTATTTTATCTAATCCCTTAATTTTAACCATCTGCAAAATGGGGACTAGCAGAAAAAGTGACTTACCCATAATTCCAGTTAAGGTAAGAGGTTTAGTGTTTACTGAGAGGGATTGGGAGAAAATGGATTCCCCACAATTATGCCTCAACGAGTGCAATAGACAGTTTTCCCTTCCACTTCCTTTTCCCACACAGACCCAGCCCAGGTAAGGTAACTGAATTCACAATTGCTGATCTGTGATGTTGACCATGAGCATCTTTGGGTGTATCAGGAAACCAAAGCCTTTAATCATCCCTTGCGTCATCCAGTGGAATTATTCTTTCCTTTAAAAAAATCATGGAGAGAATTCACTGGATTTCCAGCTCCCAGCAAAAACACAGGCCCTGGGCCTGACCCTGGAGATGCGCCCTCCCCCTTACACCTGCTCAAGAGGCCACCTCAAATATTTTTGTCCTGTTTTTCTCATGAACTGACTCTCAGCCCCTGCCATCTCCCTGCCCCTCAGAGCACCGGGTTCTATAGTCATTACGGGAGTCTAATTCAGGCATGTCCCGTCAGAAGGGCTTAAAATAAAATTTCTTTTCACTATATGGGGACCATGATGCGTGTTCTCTTGCCCTCCATTCATGTATTTGTTCTATAATTAGTAATAGGCTATTTAAAGAAACATACGCACAAACAACAAACAAAAAAACCTTGCCCAATTGCCTTGAAGGTTTTCAGTTCCTTCTTTTTTTTTTCCATTCTGTTGTCGTGAGTAGTCTTACCAGTAATGTCTCCATTCATGGAGGTGGTCCATTGCCCATATGTCTGACTTGCTCTGAATCTTCCATTAAGCCTTTCTGATGCAAGAAGTCAAGTGGATTTAGCCAGTTGGACTGCTCGTTGTTGTAGTGGATTGCTGGCCGGCCATATTTCTCCCTCTTTTACAGAAGAGGAACTAAAGCCTAGAGAGGTTCAGTTATCTGCCCAAGGTCACCCAGTTAACAAGTTGCGGAATGAGAATTCTAAGCCCACTTCCAAGTGCAAGTTCTTTGTTCTGTGTTAAATTGCAACACATGTTAAGTTCAGGAGAATGTCCTTGGGGCCCATCTCCCAGATAGGACAACGTGTGACAAGGGGCGAGTGTGAGCTAAGTTTGGCTAGCTGGCATGGAGCCAGCAGGAGCAGGGCCCTCAGGGAGAGGCAGGCTGAAGGACTTGGTTTTGATCCCAGAGCCCACAAGGGCCCCCAGAGCTAATGAAGAGATAGAAAAGGAGATGGGCTCTCAATGGGCCATTCAAGACGTCAGGGCCAGGGAAGCAAGAGAATGGTGTAGGACTCAAGGATGTTGGTGCCGACTAGGCAAGAGAAGGGCTTGAGAAGGAGGAGGAGGAGAAGGAGGAGGGTACTCGAACAGGAGAGAATGAGGTACACAGGAGACCAAAATAAAGCCCTACTTGAGAAAGCAAAATAACATGGTGGTCGAATTTGGGCATATTCAAGCTGGGAGGGAGTTTTAGGCATCATCTAGCCCCAACTCTTCATTGTACCAAGGGACCTGAGCACCAGAGAGGGTCAGTGCCTTACTCAGGACTGCATTTGAGAATTTAGGTCCTGAAAAGTAGCATTTTTTGACCTTAAATTCATAGCTCATCTGTATTGATCATATGAATGAGAAAATTGCCCTATTTCTCTTTCCCTCATAGTCTTATGGGATTAAAAGTGGGATAGAGTCCTAGAGTCCAATCCTCTTATTTTACAGATGAAGAAATGGAGGTACTTCCTGTGATGTGTAAATGATCAGCACTGCAAAATCCTAGATTATTGGTTTTTCATTGTCATGATGGATAAGATTTATCATTAGAAGGGACCTGGGCATGTATAGCATAGTGGAAACTGCCCTGCATTTGGAATCAGAAGGCCTCTATTTGATGCTTGGCTCTCATACTTGCTGGTGAACTTGAGCAATTCACAGGCCCATTATGGGTCTTAGTTTTCTCATCTGTAAAATGAACAATCTAGCTAAATGACCTTTAAGGCCCCTTCCAGTTCTGGTTCTTATTACCACTAGTATTAGTCCAGTTGAATTTTTTTTAATTGCTGCAAATTTTAAATTAATCTTTTTCAAATGAAAATCTGTCTTTTCTCCTTCCCCTTTAACCTCATTGTCCATTTTAAAAAATCCCAGTATTGGGGGCAGCTGGGTAGCTCAGTGGAGTGAGAGTCAGGCCTAGAGACAGGAGGTCCTAGGTTCAAACCTGGCCTCAGCCACTTCCCAGCTGTGTGACCCTGGGCAAGTCACTTGACCCCCATTGCCCACCCTTACCAATCTTCCACCTATGAGACAATACACCGAAGTACAAGGGTTTAAAAAAAAATTTAAAAAAAATCCCAGTATCATACATGTTCAGCCAAGCAAAATTGAAGTCTATCCTATTACAGAAGAGGAAACTTAAGGTCTTATAACAAGACACAACTTTCCCACATCACACAGAGAATAACCTAAAGAACCAAGGGTTAGACTTTGGACCAAGTCAATATCTTTCAAAGGAAAGAAAGCAAACACTTTCTCTCTCTCTTTCTCTCAATCTCTCTCTCTCTCTCTCTCTCTCTCTCTCTCTCTCTCTCTCTCNCACACAGAGAATAACCTAAAGAACCAAGGGTTAGACTTTGGACCAAGTCAATATCTTTCAAAGGAAAGAAAGCAAACACTTTCTCTCTCTCTCTCTCTCTCTCTCTCTCTCTCTCTCTCTCTCTCTCTCTCTCTCTCTCCTGTCTCCCTCCCTTCCTCTGTCTCTTATTTCTATTTTAATGTTTAATTTATTTTATTGACATTTTCCCAAATATATATAAAATGCTTTTGAGTTCCAAATAATCTCCCCCTCCTCCTTGTTAAGACAAGTAACTTGGTATCAATTATACATTTAAACATATTTTCATGTTATCCCTGTTGCAAAAGAAAATACAAATTAAATAAAATAAATACAGTTTTTAAAAGTATGCTTCAATCTGCATTCACAGTTTATCAGTTTTCTCTCTGGAGGTAGATAGCATTTTTCATCAGGGATCCTTTGGAATCATCTTGGGCTACTGTTTTAATCATATTTTCTAAATCTTTTACAGCTGATTATGCTTATAATATTGCTATGCTTTGTACAGTATGCTCCTGGTTCTGTTCAATTCACTTTGTATCATTTCATATAAGTCTTCTCAGGGTTTTCTGAAAACATCCTCTTCATTATTTCTTAGAAAAATAGTATTCCATCACAATCATATATCACAATTTGTTCAGCCATTCCTCACTTGATGGGAATTCCCTCAATTTCTATTTCTTTGCCACCACAAAAAAAGCTGCTATAAATATTTTTGAACATATAGGTCATTTTCTGTTTTCTTAGATCTTTTTGGGATACAGACCTAGCAGTCAGACTTATCGCTAAGTCACAGGGTATGCTCAGCTTTATAGCCCTTTGGGCATAGTTCCAAATTGCTCTCCAGAATAGTTGGACTAATTCACAACTCTGCTGACAATGCATTAATACCCCAATGTTTCCTAATCCATTCCAGAATTTTGCCATTTTTCATTTCTGTCATATAATCCAATCTGGTGGGTATGAGGTGGTTTCTCTGAGATGACTTAATTTATATTTCCCTATTGAGTAGTGATTTAGAGCATTTTTTTTCACATGACTATTGATAGTTTCATTTCTTCTTTGGAAAACTGCCAATTCATACCCTTTGACCATCTATCAACTGGGGAATGGCTTTTATTTTTATAAATTTGACTCAATTTCCTACATAATTGAGAAATGAGAGAAACTTGCAATAATTTTTCCACACACATTGCTTTTTCTGTTTTCCTTCTAATTTTGGAGGCATTACTTTTATTTGTGTAATAGCCTTTTGATTTCATGTAATTAAAATTATTGATTTTATATCATGTGATATCCTGTATCTCTTGTTTGGTCATAAACTCTTGCCTTATCCATAGATCTGACAGGTGCATCTTTCTATGCTCTGATAATTTATTTATAATATCTCTCTTTATGTCCAAATCATTTATACATTTTGATCTTATCCTAATATACAGTGAGATGCCATTTTATGCCCAGTTTCTGCCAAACTCCTTTTCAATTTTCCCAGCAATTTTTGTCAAATACTGAATCCTTTCCCTCCCTACCCAAACCTTAGATCTTTAGGTTTATTAAACACCAGATTACTGTACTCATTTTTTTCTGAGTGTGGAGTACCCAAACTATTCATTGATTGCACTATTCTATTTCTTAGCCAGTACCAGATTGTTTCAATGAGTACCTCATTGTAATATAATCTAAAACCTAGTAATTTTGGGCTGTCTTCCTTCACATTCTTTCCCATTGACTCCCTTAATATTCTTGATGTTCTATTCTTTCAGATGATTTTTATTTTTTTCTATTTCTATAAAATAATTCTTTGTCAGCTTCATTGACACAGCATTGAATAGGTAAACTAACTTGGGTAGAATTGTCATTTTTATTATATTGGTTTGACCTGAGCCTGAGAAATTAATATTTCTCTAATAATTTAGATCTGTATTTCTGTGAAAATGATTTTATAATTATATTCATATAATCCTTGGATTTGTGTTGACAAGCATACTCTTAGGTATTTTGTATTCTTATTATTTTAAATGCAATTTCTCTACCTTTTGCTGCTGTGTTTGGTTGGTAGTATATGGAAATGCTGCTTATTTATTTAGATTTATTTATATCCTACAACTTTGCTGAAGTTGTTGATTGTTTCAACTAGTTTTTTAGTTGATTCTTTAGGGTCTTCTAAGTATTCTATCATATCATATGCAAAGAGAGGTAATTTTGTTTCTTCATTGCTTATTTTTATTTCTTCTTTCTTTTTCTTGTCTTATTTTTATAGCTAATATTTCTGGTGCAATATTGAATAATTGTGGGCATAATGGATATCCAAGAGTGTAGAAGGGGGTGCTTCAGGTATGAGAGTCTCTCTATGCCTAGGCACAAAGCCAGAGGATAGAATATAACCGAGAATAGCCAGAAGGCTAGGTCAACTAGCTTATTGACTATGGGAAGGGATGTAATGAATTATGTCAAACACAAAGCTTTATATTGTATTCTACCAGCAATGAATACCCAGTGGAATTTCTTGAGCTGAGGAGTGTCATCATCCATCTTCTGCTTTAAGAATGTCAATGTGAGCCTCACTTTCCTCATCTATAAAGTGAGAGATATGGATTGAATAACTTTTAGCTTGAAATCCACTTATTTCCTGTAGTCCTTCTGACTTTTCAAAATATGTAACAGGGAAGCTAGTGGCTCAATGGATTGAAATTCAGGCCTAGAGACTGGAATTTAAATCTGTCCTCAGATACTTCCTAGCTGTGGGCAAGTCACTTAACCACTATTGTCTAGCCCTTTCTGCTCTTCTGCCTTGGAACCAATACACAGTATTCCATCTTAGAAAGAAGGTTGAGTCTTTAAAAAATGCAGGAAGCTGTTTGGAGGGCTTGGGTGTGTGTGTGTGTGTGTGTGTGTGTGTGTGTGTGTGTGTGTGTGTGCGCGCGCGCGCGCGCGCGCTCGTGCGCTGCTATGAGGGATAATAGGGAATAAGAAAGGAGAGATTCTCACCCCGAATTTTCTTTACTTGAATATCAACCCAGTTTTGCCATCTTGTGGATCAGAAGTTCTTTGAGTTGCTATGTGCTTGATGAGATATCTCTGACCATTGTCAACCGCTGAAAGGTAGGAGGTGCAAAGTCCCTCCTCCCCCAAGGTTTCAGAATGTCTCACTTTGGATTTTTAAAAGGGCAAAGCTTTCTCCTCTCTTTGTGGTAAGCATCCAACGCAAATGCCTGGGGCACCTGTGCAGCTTGGGTGGCTTCTTGGGGCTGAGGGGTAGCCAGGAGCCCTTGGGACTCCATTCTCCAGGGGCTTCCTCAGAGGAGTAGAACTAAAAGACAGGGAAGATTTCAAGTTGGAGTAAGGAGAAGCTTACTCTTGGTTACTTTGGAGCTCTTGGTTGCAGGGGAATCGGGGCATACTACCTTGGGACTGAGGGCAGGAGACAATCTGATGTGGTGATCCTTCTTATCTCCAGTCTCTTAGTGCTAGAGAGGAAAGACTCAGTTTCTCAGTTTTAAAGTCCATGAACCAATCAGTAACAGTTATCTTTCATAGACTAAGTGTTTACAAATAGATCTAAATGTTACAAATACATACTTCCAAATAGAACAGAGAAACCAACATATACATTGTATTGGAACCCGAGCATTAGCACAGACCCATCAGTTGCCCACAATGGCTGGTCCGTTACATTCCTTTATGAACACCTATTGTTTTATCTAGAAGTCACTCCCCTGCCTGATAAAATCCACTAGCTCCTAGGATCAAATATACATCCCTCTTTTGGGCACTTAAAACTCTTAACTAGCCCTTCTCTCCTCTCTAGCCTTTTTATCTATCATTCTCTTCTCACTCTATGGTCCAGCCATTCATGCTGTTTCTCATACACAACATTCATCTCCGGTCTTCCTGCCTTTACCCAAGCTGTTCTCTATGCCTGGAAATGCTTCCTTTTCATCTCTTCCTCTTAAAATCCTTCAAAACTCAATTCAAGCCTTCCCTGATTTCTCTAACTACTAGTGCTCTACCTCTCCAAATTACCTTATTTTAATTTTGTACATGTTGTGTATATACTTATATATGTACACGTTATATTCTAGAATATATACTAGAATATGAGGTTCTTGAAGGCAGGGATTGCTTCAAATTTGCTTCTAATTAATCAATATTATGTTAATAATGAATAATAATATCATTATATTAATAATTAATATGTTTTGGGCTTTCACATTCCCAGTGGCTAGCAAATAGTCTAACTTAGTAAACACTTGTGAATCAGTAGTTTCACTGATCTTGGCAGACCAGATACTCCCAGTCTCTAGGCTATGTGGAACTGAAAGGTCTCAAGACCAAGTAGAAGAAACCAAAATCCTGTGGGAAGGAGATGAGGTCCATGTCATCACCATCATCATCCTTTCTGTTGCTGTAGATGTCCTGAAGAAGCTTTCAGTGAACTTCTAGAAGGTGAGCTTTTGTGCTCCAGTATATTTATTCAACAAAAAGTAGTGATGCCATCCTCCTGGGCAATGTTGCATAAGCGTGAAATACAGAAGTATAATATAGTAGGACAGTGACTTGTCCCAGGTCTGTTTCTATATGAGCTCCACCAAAAAAGGGGAGAAAAATAAGATAATAATAATAATAACTACAACTGACTTGGCACTAACATACATTATCTCCTCTAAGCCCCACAGCCTTCTCATGAGACATAAAGTCTCATTATCCCCACTTTACAGATGACAAAACTGAGACTCAGAGACATGAAGGGAGTTTCCCATGGCCAGGTAGATAATGTCAGAGGCAGCAGGTGAACAGAGGTCTTCCTAATTCTTCAGTTCAAGGCTCTTTCCAGTTCACTGGGCTGAACTCATCCAAGTCCAATGGGCAAGAGATTACTTAGTGCCCTAGAAAGGATCACTTCTCAAACATTTCCTTGGGCAGAAATGGGAGTGAGGGGCAAAATCATGAAGGAATCTTTGGGAAATAGCTAGTTTAGAATAGAAATAAAATAGAAAGAGTCTACTAGAATAGAATAGAAAATAGAATTAAAAGAGTCTACTAGAATAGGATAGAAATAGAATAGAATAGAAAATAGAAGAGAAGAGACTAGCTCTTTCCAGCATTTTGAAGTTGCTAGCAACCTAGTCTTTTCCTGGAGTTGAGGGATGTGGCACAATCCCTCCTCTTCCTGGCTTGGGGTAAGAGCTAGTCTAGGTTAAAGCAATATCATAGATAGAAAACAGCATATCAAAAGGGAAAGAGCATTGCTAATAATCTAAAAGAAAGTGACATTGAAGAATTTCCAAATCCAGATCAATGAGACCAATGATGACTCTTGACTTGTGAGAACAGATGGAGAGGCATAACCACCTCTTTTCAGTAGCTAGGTGGTGGGTTATAATCATGGACAAGACAAAATTGTCAGTTATGGCCCACATGATAGTCTGTTTGTCTCTGTTACAAGGGAGGATTCCATGGGGAGGGGTTGCTGTTGAAGTGGAAGTGATTTTTTAAAATATCAATTTTATATATAATATGTATAGAGATAATATATATGTGTGTGTATATACATATATAAATATATGTATGTGGGCATGTATATACAGGTAATACCTTCCACACCGCAGTGGTTAGGGGTGCAGTGGGTGCCCCCACCATCTTGAAAATCCATATAAAATTGTTTGGCCCTCCATTCATACCAGAGAAGAAGTCTGAATTCTTTCTTTTTTCTTTTATGGGATGGTCACTCTCTGTAAGACTTGAATTAAATATTTGGTCATAATGAGGTCAATATTAACATTTCTAGCTTTTGTGTCTTGTTTGCTGGCTTTCTGAAAACTTTTACTTTTTACTTATTTTAACTAAGAAAATAATTTGTATATATTTATTATATTAAAAGATAAAATATGTTAATATTATGCAATATTATGCATATATTTTATACATTCCTGAGTTTCTATGTTGTCTGCTGGGTTTCTAGTGCTGTCCGCAGCTTCCATCAAACTCCCCCAAATTCCCATTTAATTCCTTATGCCAACCTGTGATATATCAAAACTGTGATAGAGAGTCCCAATATGTAAAAGATACATATATTGCATATATAGAGAAATATATGTATATAATATATAGAAGTATATGTTTGTTATTGTTCAGTGATTTTCAGTTATGTCTGACTCTTTGTAATGGGCAAAGATACTGGAGCATTTTGCCATTTCTTTCTGTAGCTCATTTTATAGATGAGGAAACTGAGGCAAACAGTGTTAAGTGACCTGCCTAAGGTCACAGAGCTAGTGAGTATCTGAGACCAGATTTGAACTCAGGAACATGAGTCTTCTTGACTCCTGACCCAGTACTCTATCTACTATGCCACTTAGCTGCCAATCTCTCTCTCTCTCTCTCTCTCTCTCTCTCTCTCTCTCTCTCTCTCTCCTTATCCATTTACCTGTTTATTTATCCATCTATTCATTTATCTAGTTATCTGTCCATCTGTCTCTCTATCTGTCTATTTATCTGTCTATATATATATCTGCTTATCTATCTATATTTGTCTATCTGTCTATATGTTTATCTATCTATCTGTCTGTCTATATATTTATCTATCTATCCACCCACCTACCCATTCACCCATCCATCCATCCATCCATTTGCCTGTCTGTCCAACTGCCTATCTGTCTGTCCATCTGTCCACCTATCCACCCACATCTATCTATCTATCTATCTATCTATCTATCTATCTATCTATCTATCCATCTTTGAACATAAGAAAGATCACGGACCCAAGAGCTCCAAGTTCTAATCTCAGTTCTAGTCCCATGACTAGCTTAAGAGGCCTTATGCAAGTTGCTTAATTTCTATTTCATCATCTATAAGATGGGGCTGAACCCTGCCTCTGAGACCTCTCCTGAACTATAAAGATCTAATGTGATGAAATGTGCTTCAAGAAGACAAAAGCACTTTGTGAGGAGAAAGAAGAGTATCAAGCCTAGAGAGAGACAAGAATTCAAGGCATGGTTTCAGGGATATGGTAGGCTCTGAATGACATTTTAAAAGTGTATCTTCATCTTCATCCTTTGTCTTAAAATAATTTACATCCTTCCCTTTTTCCTTCTTGAAATTCTTCCTTTATAATAAAGGGAGGAAAAGAAAGAAAGAAAAAAGTTCTGCAAAACTAACTAACCTCCTCCAAAGGCCTGATGTTCAGTGCAGTGTTGATTCTGATTACCTCTACTTAGATGTCCAGGAGGCACCTTCTGAGATCTCTTCTTTGGGGACAAGCTGGGCTTTTGTTATGTGGCAGCATTGAGTTTCAGTTTGTTTTGTTGGAGATCTTTCCATCTCCATCGGTATAGTCATCATGTATACTGCTTCCTTGGCTCTGCTCACTGTTCTCTATCATTTCATGTATGTCTTTCCATGCTCCTCCTCCATCATTACTTCTTTAAAACAAACAAACAAACCCTGAGGCAGCTAATGGCTCAGTGGATAGAGAGTCATGTCTGGAGATGGGAGGTCCTGGTTTCAGATCCAATCTTAGACACTTCCTTGCTGTGTGATCCTGGGCAAGTCACTTAAGCCCCATTGCCTCACCCTTATCTCTCTTTAGCCTTGGAACTGATACTTAGTATTGATCTGAAGACAGAAGATAAAGTTTTTAACAAAAACCAACCCCTTTACCTTTGGGAACAGACATTTACTAAGTGTCTTTTATATGACAGGCATTGTAGTAAGTGCTTTGCAAACATTATTTCATTTGATCCAATAATACTTTCTTACATTCATATACCTTGACTTGTTTAGCTGTTCCCTAATCAGTGGCATCTGCTTTGTTTATAGTTCTTAGCTGCCATAAACAGGGTTGCTGTGAATATTTTGGTATCTAAGGCTCCTTTCTTTTTGTCACTGGCCTCCTTGGAGTATATGGTCAACAGGAGAACATCTAGATCAAAGGAAATGAGGTTTTTTTTTTCGGTCATTTTCTTTGCATTATTCAAAGTTACTTCTCCAGAATGGTGAGACCAGTTTCTACCTTTGCCAGCAATAGGGCAATATTCTGGAACTACTCCATGTGGAAGTTTGTTCTGGCACCTTAGTAGGAAAGCTTGTCTGTGGTAGCCTAGAATAACTCTTGAAATTCACCTCAATCATGCAGGATATCTTTCAGTTTTGTTTAGTTTATAGTCTTTGAGTCTACCTAGGAAATAAATGTGTAGTATATTGAGGAGCTTTAGTTTTAAGAAAAATATCCACTTCTATCTGCAAAAGATGTCAAAGGCTTTTAGGAAATCAATTTCAAAGATAGAAAAATGGGGAATATGATAAATAGCTTCAAATTTCCAACAGGTTCTCTTGTAGAAGAAAAAGTGGATTTACTCTTTGCAGATCCAGATATCAATAATGGGACCAATGAGTGATAACTACAAGAACTTTCTGCTCCACAAAAAAATCTAACAATTAGATCTACCCCAAAATGAAATGCATTACCTCAGGGGACAGCTGGGTAGTTCAGTGGATTGAGAACCAGGCCTAGATGGGAGGTCCTAGGTTCAAATCTGACCTCAGACACTTCCCAGCTGTGTGACCCTGGGCAAGTCACTTGACCCCCATTGCCTACCCTTACCACTCTTCTGCCTTGGAGCCAATACACAGTATTGACTCCAAGACTGAAGGTAAGGGTTTAAAAAAAAAAAAGAAATGGATTACCTCATTGGGTAGTGAGTTCCCCATCACTAAAAATGTCCAAGAAGAAGACGGAATGACATTCTTTCAGAGATGATTAGACTAGAAATAACCTAAATGTACAAGTCTGATTATGTGATTTCCCTGCTCAAAAAACTGTTTCGTGAGGGGCAGCTAACTGACTCAATGGACTGAGAGGCAGACCTAAAGATGTGAGGTCCTGGGTTCAAATTTGGCCTCAGACTCTTCCTAGCTGTGTGATCCTAGGTACGTCACTTAACCTCCATTGCCTAACCTTTACCACTCTTCTGTCTTAGAACCAATACACAGTATTGATTCTAAGATGGAAGGTAATTTGGTTTTTTTTTTTAATGTTTCCTATTGCCTTAAGGATAGAATGGAAACTCTTAAGCCTTCCATTTAAAATTCTCTAAAGTCTGGGCTCTGAACTACCTTTCTGGGTAAGTTCATGTCACACATGCCAACAATCCAGTGAGGGGGAAGAGATTAAGTAGTTCTGTAGCCCTTTAACTGACTTAGGGAGAATAGGACTTTGTCACCGGTTCCTTCATACATGGATTATAAGTGAATGACTTCTGCTAAGGTTTATTTTACTTTCTCCCTTTTTTCGCAATAAAACTTTTTTTTTCTGTACTATTGGGAGTCTGGTAGAAGGCTGGCCCCAGAGTCAGAATGACTTGGTATCCAATTTGTATTTGGCATAACACCCAGGATACCAAACATATGTAGAGGATGGTCTCCAGTGGATTGGACAGAATCTTTAAGGAGGATTGGAAGAAAGACATGGAAAAAGTGAGGTATAGATGAACTGTATGTGTGCTGTGGCATCCAGACCAATAAAACTCTAGATTACATTTGTTGTTCAGTCATATCTGACTCTGTGTGACCTCATTTTGGGGTTTTCTTAGCAAAGATACTGGAGTGATTTGTCATTTCCTTCTTTAGCTTATTTTACAGATAAGGAAACTGAGGCCAATAGGGTAAAGTCTAGTAAGTATCTGAAGCTGGATTTGAACTCTGGAAGATGAGTTTTCCTGACTCCAGGGCCAGTCCTAAACCCACTGTGCCAGTTAGGAAGGCAGTGTAGATGAACTATGACTGCTCCAGTGTGTATGTGGTGGCATCCAGGCCACTTGACTCCCAAGTCACAGATCCTTCATAATACCTAAAAAAAGTAGACAGAACATTTCATTCATGTCCTCCACAACCTGTAATTTCTTTCTGAGTTTCCACGGCCATTCGAAAGATTGTACATTGCCCATCTTCAAACTTGAAGGCAACATCATCCCTTCTAGATTCCAGTCTCTGCTGGAGCTGAGTGTCAGTACCATTTGAGTCTATAGCTCCATCAGGGGCAATCCAGTGCGAGCTCCAAATGGATCTTCTCTGCTGTGGACAGGAAGCTGCCTCTCTCATCTCTCCCAGGCTTATGGTTTTAGTAGAAGTTGGAGAAACTGAGGGTGGTGGAGGGTGACATGCATTCTTATTCCCCCTAACGCCAGCCCCTTTTCTGATATCATTTCAAACAATTGGAAAACAACAAGTGTCAGTTGCTGGTCTTAATTCTTCCACAATGAGATCCCAATAGATTGCCTTCTAACTTGCCTTTTCTGAGCTAAATCTTTGAGGTTCTTATCACTGCTGAGATCATACTCAAATCAAACCAGTGAGTATCTGCTAAGTTCTTGCTATGTGAGAGGCACTGTGCCAACAGCTGGAGAGAAAAATGCAAGCAAAAAGAAATGACAAGGCCTGCCTTCCTAGAACTTATGTTCTAATGATTGAAGATAACACACAAAGAGAAGTTGGAAAAGCGGGATTTGAGGAATTTGGTGGCAAAGTCCAAAGAGTCAGATGTAGGGAAGGTGTAAAAAGGCATAGGAAGGAGAGGAATGAAGGCTAGCTGACCTGGCCTCTTCCTCTAAGTGGATATGGTTGTTCATTAAGGGCCAATCAGCCCAATTGCTTTCTTAGCTCCCCTACATTCATCCATCTTGTCCATGATAGAAGCCTAAGAGACTTGGTAAATATTTTGCCGAACTCATGATTCTCACAGTCTACTAGACCTCTTGAAAGCCCCCTCGAAAAGATAATAATTTGGCTTGACTCATTCTTAGTGCACCTATGATAGGTCATTTTGGTTACTTGGTCACATCATCCAATCTATGATTATCTGGTTCAATGGCCTCATTTTACAAATTGAGGAGAAGACAACATAAAATAATAATAGCATTTATAGGACACCTAGGCACATTACAAATATTATCTCATTTGATTATCTGAATAACCTGGGAGATTATTATTATCCCCATTTAGCAGAAGAAGAAACTGAGGCAGACAGGTTAAGTGACTTGTCCAGGGTCACACAACTATTATGTGTCCGAGGCTGGATTTGATCTCAAGTTTTCTGGTTCTAGGTATCAACCCAGAGAAAGTAAACTACTACAGTTCAAGGTAGCTGAGCATCAGTCCAAATAGCCACACATGTCCCAGTAGCTCTTGAGATTAGTATTCATGGTGATATTCCTGAGTTATTGAAAAAAGGTTATTTTATGGGTAGTGTCCTTTATTTTTAAAATTAGAACAGTAAGATGATGCACTTCTGAAAGATTCCCTGAAAGAATGAGATTAAATCAGGTTGATAATCAAGGGGATAAGCCTTTGGTCTTTTACTGAGAATTTTATTTAATTGATTGGTAAAATTCACTTCTGTGGAATGCCCCCTCATAGCATCTAAGAAATATTTGTCAAGTGCCTAATGTTTGTAGAGAGCTGTCCTAGGTCCTGGGGACTATTCAGAGTCTGGGGAACATCCTATCTCTGCTCTCCACATTGGCAGACAAAGGAGGCATTACTGGGCTCTGTAAACAGTATCCTACTCTTCTACAAGGTTCTGGACAAGGAATGTGGGGTACCCAAATCACATTTGCTCTGGAATCAGAGAGCCTTAGTCTCTCACCAGCTGCATGGCCCAGTGGAAACCCTGAGCCCTCCTGACCCTCAGTTTCCTACTTTATAAAAATGACTGGGCTAAAGGATACTTTTTAGCTCAAAATTTGTGATCTCCTACCATTATTACCTGCACAGAATTGACAGCGGCCCATCTGCCTCTTAAGGAGTAACCTTAAGACTCCTATAGACAAAGTCTATCAGTCAATCATTAGTTCACTGGGGTGTACCGGCATTCAGGGAGTACTAGCACCTCTGGTGTGAGGGTGTGCTGAACCTTTTTCAGGGTCACTTAGCCAGCTTTGGTGATGTCTACCCGGCCTCAACTCACAAATTTGGAGCTAGAAAGGATCTTTTAGCCCAGTCGTTTTTGTAAAAGTACACCTGTGGCTTCGAGAAACTGTGTGCAGCCTCAGCCATGTAACCCATCTCTGCAGATGGGCTAAACCAAGATGAAAGTCGCCCAGAGGCCACAAACCTAACAGCAATTAAGGGAAATGTCTACCCCAAGCATATGAAAACTTCTCTAGGCAGAATGGGCAGATGAGAGAGAATTATTTGTTCCAATGGTCTTGGAGGTGGCTGAAGAAGGCACTGGGGGGGCACCTCGGTCAGACATCAAAGAAGTCAAGGTCATCCACTGCTCCCCAAGCCATCATCAGTCCTCTTGGCTTTTGTCTTGCCATTGGACTTTGATGACTCTGGAAGAGAGAGTGAAGCTGATGGTTTTGTGCAACTCTGCCGCACTTCAATCCAATTCATGCACAAATCAAGACGATAGCCTGTAATATTATTCCTCTTCTTCAAAAATGAAGGATGGGGGGCAGCTGGGTAGCTCAGTGGATTGAGAGCCAGGCCTAGAGACGGGAGGTCCTAGGTTCAAATCTGGCCTCAGACACTTCCCAGCTGTGTGACCCTGGGCAAGTCACTTGACCCCCATTGCCTACCCTTACCACTCTTCCACCTATAAGTCAATACACAGAAGTTAAGGGTTTAAAATAAAAAAAAATGAAGGATGAACAACAACAATAATAAAAATAATAGCTAAATTGATATAAGGCTATAAGATTTGTAGAACTCTCATAACATCTCTCTCAAGAACATGTTCCTGGTCTTATTATTCCATTTACCAATGAGGAGACTGAGGCTGAGAGACATTTTGTACTTCATCCATGGCAATGAGCTAATGAGTGTTAGAAGTAGGATTAAAACTCAACTCCCTCCTAACTCCAGTGTACATTGTTGACTCCACTAACCTCTTGGTTGTGACAAGAGAGCCCTTTAATGCTACACATTGAGAAATACAAAGAAAGAGACGACATTTATTTTATGTCAGATAAAAATCTCTTCATTTTCAGGGGAAGAAACTGAGGCCCATAAAATGGTAACTGTCTTGCCCAAGAACATGGAGATAGCAAATAACTGCTAGCATGGAACCTGGGTTCTCTGGCTCTAAATGTAGCCTTCTTCTCATCACCTTCCTTGCAGTCTTGGGAGGTTGATTCCCAACAGGACCATAAAGATCCTGGTTAGCATGGAGGAGAAAAGACTCCAGGTCCACATGGTAGCTGTACTCACATATTTCAACAGCTGACACAGGAAAGAAGGAGTAAACTTGTTCTGCTTGACCCCAAAGAGCAGAACCAGGAACAGTAGGGAGAAGTTAGTGCAAAAAATGGAAAATGTATGCCTACTGTCAGGGGAAAAAATTCCCAGTTATTATAGTTTTCCCAAAGTGGAATGGACCACTTCGGATGATGGTGAGCTATTCCTCCTTGAGAGTGGTCTTCAGGTAGAGACTAGAGATTAATCAAATATGTTGTAGTTGGGATTCTTTTGGGATAATAGTCAGACTAGGTAGCCTCTGGGGCTCCTTTGAAGTCTCAGATTTTGTGATTCTGTGACTCAGCTTGGGGCTACAACCCAATACAACTCAGTTGAGCTCATTCCAATACAAGAAACATCTTTTACCAGTTTACAACTTTAGAGGCAACGTGATAACTCCTGCAGAAATGGGATGAAACAAAAATAATTCTCAGCCCCAAAAACTTTCATGAGGAGGAGGTAGGAGATAGTATTGTACATAAATATATATACATTACAGGAAGTAGCTTGATGTGGGCAAGTATTGGGAAAAACTTGAAGATGCTTTTCATTTTGGCTCCTCCCTAACTCACCAGCCATCCCTCCAGTCCCTCCCTATTCACTGTTCCAAAGCTACTGATGCTTCTGGGCTCCCCTTTCTTTATTCTGTTGCAGGCATTCTGTATTACATGGCTCAGCACAGATGAGCTACCTTGCTGAAGGTAAGGGAGGAGAGGTTAGATTATGGGGAATGGTTAAATGAAGGGATCAATGGATTTAGATTTAGAGGGCTTTTGATTCCTGGCTCTGCTATTTATTGATTGAACTATTTTGGGCCAATTACTTAAATTCTCAGGGAGGACCTCAGTTTCCTTGTCTGTAAAATGAGAGGGTTAGGATTAAATAATCTCTAAGCTTGTTTACTAACTGCCTTTTTCCTTTTTCTTCATCACCAAAAGAACAACTGAGGATGAGCAACTAGGGGAAAGGGGAAAAGGGAAAGAAGATGGAGATCTATGTCATTCTTGAACTATGGAAAGCCAGACCATTAGAAATTAAAACACTACAGGATTGGAGGCAACTATACAGTTCAGTGGATAGAGTACCAGACCTAGAGATGGAAAGTCCTGGGTTCAAATTTGATCTCATACACTTCCTAGCTGTGTGATCCTGGGCAAGTCACTTAACCCCCATTGCCTACCCCTTACTGCTCTTCTACTTCGGAACCAATATATAATGTTGATTCTAAGACAGGAGGTAAGGGTTTAAAAAAAACACTAGAGAATTATCATGAAGTCAGTCTGTCCCTCAGCCTCCATCTTAAGGGGGCCCCTTGTACAATGGTTATGGGCTACATGGACAGGACACATGACAAGGATTCAGAAACTATTGGAGCTGGAAAGTTCTCTGAAGGCCAATTAGTCTTCCCCACATTTGAACGGGAGTCCCTTCTATAACACTGCCTGGGTCATCCTGCCTTTACCTGAAGACCTCTGTTTATAGGGAGTCCGCTCCCTCCCAAGGCAGATTCCTTCATTCTGTGATGAATTTCATTGTTAGGAAGTTTCTCTTTATATCTAGCCTCAATTTGCTCATTCCCAACTTCCACCCAGAGTTTCCAGTACCTGCCCTAGCGAAGTTCATGTTCTATTGAGACAAAAAAAAAAGCAGAGGAATAAATTAAAATTAAATGTAAAATAATTTCTGAAGACACTCTGGAGCCTGAGGAGATCAGCCTAAGTCTTATGTAGGCAGCAGCACCCAAGTCAAGCCTTGAATGGATCTGGGGCCTTTGAGAGGCAAAGGTGAGAAGGAAGAGTCTTCCAAGCATGGAGGGTCAGTCTGAGCAATGGCAAAGAGACAGAAGGCAGAATGGCAAGTCTGAGGAAGATCCAGAAATCTGGTTTGGCTACAACATAGTCAATAAGCGACTGCCTATTTGGCCAATAAGTGCTCTAGGCTGAGGACCAGCTATTCCCCGGGCAGAAATGGGAACCAGCAGACCTGATCGGTCTCATTCTATAGAAGCAGTCACGTCCTACCAATTTCTGCATGATTCCATGTTAGAAGATGCACAGAAAGAGTTCACCCCAAATGGTGGCTAAATCAGCAATCCCTCCAGCGAGCTGCGTGTCATAAGTTTGCTTTATTTTAGCAAAGCCCTTCAGGAAGTCTGACATTATTTTAGACAAGGGCAGATGGTGATGGGACACTCACATGGGTAGACTTGCAGCTGCTTGGAAAGCTAAACCCAAAGAGTAGCCATTAACGTTTGATGTCTATTTGGAAAGAGGTCTATGGTGGAACGGCCCCAGGAATCTGTGCTTGGCCTTGGGCTGTTTAATGCTTTTGTCAATGACCTACATAAAGGGTTTGCTGTCAGAGCCAGGAACCAAGAGGATCTCAACAGACTTGAATGTTGGGCTGAATCTATTAGGGTTAGACTCGTTCTGCTTGGCCCCAGAGGGCGGAACCAGAAACAATCTGTGGGAGTTGCAGAGGCAGATTTAGAGTTGATATAAAAGAAATTTCCTATAATTCTGAAGGTTCCCAAAGTGGAATGGGCTGCCTGAGGAAGCAGTGGCTAGAGGGCCACTTATTAGACATGTTGTATTGGGGTCCCTTGTCTAGATATATGGGTCAGATTAGGTGGGATTAGGAGTCAGGGATGTTCAGCCTGCCTGGCTTCACTGAGGAGTTTCTCTAGTATTAGGGGACTCTGTGAGATCAGCACAGTGTCTTCTGCAAACCACAACATCTGGAGAACGAGCTCCCCAAAGCTCTACTGTTGGACTGAAAGCAGGACAGGAATATCTCCCATGCTCTGCATAACACCAGGAAGAGAACACGGGAGCCTTTCCAGTCAGGCTCCAAGGACGGAGCCTTCATTGGCCAATCCCTATACCTCCCAGTGCCACCCCAAGAAGGACTGGGGTGAAGAATCTCAGTTGCAAGGCCTGGGTGTTCTTAGACGAAAGAGAAGCTCTGCGAGTGCCTTGTGGCTGATTTCAAGGGTTTGAAGAACTTTCATGGAAGAGAAATGAAGTTTGTCCGGCTTGGCCCCAGAAGGCAGAACTGGAAACTCTGAGTGGAAGTTGGGAATGGGCAAATCGAGACTAGATATAAAGAAAAACTTCCTAACAGTGAAATTCATCACAGAATGAAGGAATCTGCCTTGGGAGGGAGGCCATCAAAATGACATGCTCATGGTCTAAAGGAGGAACTGGAGGCCCAGAAAGGGGAAGTCACATGCCCAAGGTAAAACAGCTGGTAAAGGGCAGAGGCAAAATTCAAACCCAGCAGGACCCTGGACTCCAAATACAGTGCTCTTTCCATCATCCTCAACCTCTGTAAGCCTCAGTTTCCTCATCTGTAAAATGGTAATAATAATAATACCTATAGCTCTTTCCTCCTAGGGATCAAATGAAATCACATTTGTAAAGGACTTGCTAAGCATTAAAGGGCTGTATAAATGTCATTTAATTATAATCATCATTATTATACATGAAGCAACGTGGCTATAGGATGGACAGCTGGCCTCCGAGCCAAGAAGGCCTCGATTCAAGTATAACTTCTGACACTTACTGGTGATATGACCCTAGGCAAGTCACTAACTCATCAGGACTCTGGGCAGTGTTCCAAGATGGTAAATTGCAGAGAAGGCACTGAGCTACATGAGTGAAATCACAGGTCCAACCCCTTTCCCTATTCTATTCTCCAAAGTGCTATTATGGGTAGCTCTGCTAAGGTTGGAGGAGTGTGGTTCTGAGTGCAGAGCCCTGAGGGTGGCACCTGGTCTTGTCTCTGCCTATCCCAGTCACCGCAGAATGGAAAACCCAATTGTTGGCAGAGCCACGGGACTGATTATTAACCCTGTGATAGTTACTTCCTGTACTGGGACAGGCAAAATTCTTGAGAAACTCTTACCCAATCCAAGTGAGTGACAATTTTAGAAGACGAAGACCTTTGTTCTCTGATTCTGTGCCCCACCCCCTTCGTTCTTCTTTGGAAGGGAGGCTAAAGTGGGGAACAAGGCAGGGTGTGGGGTTCCCCCCCTACCTAGCAGGCAGTGGTTAAGTTAAAGTCATTAGCTGAACTTTACAGATGTTATCCCAATGATTCTTCCAGCCAGATGTTGCTGTGGCTTCTCTCTCTCTTTCTATCTCTCTCTCTCTCCTCTCTCTCCCTCCTTTTTTCTCTTTCCCTCCCTGTCTCCCTCTCTCTCTCTCTCTCTCTCTCTCTCTCTCTCTCTCTCTCTCTGTCTCTTTCCTCCTCCCCCTCTTCTATATAATGCAACTAATATCATTCTCCCTGTGGGGGTGTGTTTACTATTCTAAGATCACATTAATATGAGTCATTCAGTGAACTGCAATGTTTTGAAACTGGCATGTCTTGCCCCATCCCAGAATGGGATTTTTTCTGCACCCAATGCCTTGATCGATAAGGCTCTGCTTTGACCATGACCTTTCTAGCTCCACCATCAGTTGGGGCTGAAGCAGAGCCTTGGCTCCCCTCTCTGTGGGAATCACTGTAAAATCCCCTCCACAAATGACAGAGCGCCCTTATCACAGGCCTCATGGCTGGCGAGTTGGTGAGGGCTTGGGAGAGCTCTGGGGGCTTCCTTGAGCTTCTTGGATGGATGGATGGATGGATGGATGGATGGAGACTGACAGTGGAAGCTGCCCTGGATGACTCCTTGGGTGTTCATGGCTGGTGGCTTTGGAGGGCAAGAGCCCAGCTCCTAGAGCAGCCGGAGCCAGAAGCACATGGCGCTCCGCAGTCTGCCCACTCAAAGCCCGGCATACGGGGCTCTCTTAGAAATCCATCCGGTGAAGAGGGGCCACAAAGGGGAAGCCTATCCTGCCTCCTCCCCAATCCTCGATCTCACGGACTCTTCATCTCGCTTCTTGCCAACAGAGTTTCTGAGCAGAGGAGAGGTGGATGGGGCTGGGCCTGATCATTATAAAAATTCACAGCTATAAAATGCTTTAAGGTTGAGAAGGCATTTTATCAATGTCGTCTTTTTTAATCAAAATCCCTGTGAGATCATCGTCATTACTGTCCCCATCTTACAGATGAGAAAACTGACTTGCCCAGAACCACACAGCTAATAAGCCTCTGAGTCAGCATCTGAATTTGGGTCTTCCTGACTCCAGGTCCAGTCTCTAGGGGCAGCTGGGTGGCTAAGAGGATAAAGAACCAGACCTGGAGATGAGAGATCCTGAGTTCAAATCTCAGACACTTCCTAGCTGAAGGACCTGGGGCAAGTCACTTCTCCCTCATTGCCTAGCCTTTAACCACTCTTCTTCCTTAGAACCAATACACAGTATTGATTCTAAGATGGAAGGTCTTTAGGTTTAAAAATAACAACAGCAGAAATGACATTCCCTACTTGTCTCATCTATTCCCGGACCTCGTCTGGGGTTTTCTTGATTGTGAACTGGTCCTTCCCTTCTCCATTCTCCTGGAGTCTCTCTAAAAGGAGAAGCGATAATAAAATTCTCAGAAAACACTTCTGTTTTTCTGGGGTGGAGAGAAGCTGCTCACTCAGTTTACCAAGTGGGATCACCGGCCCCAGGGGCTGCCTGGCGACCCGTCTTGTCCCTTCAAAGCCTTCCCTGGGCCCGGTTTGGCTCTTGGCCCATTCTCACCAGCAGCTGAGACAGTTGTGCAACTGGACCAACCAGGGATGGCAATGAAGGACACTGTGATTAGGCACATGCCGTTCCCATGGCCAAAAGGATCCTCTCGACCCTTGGAATGGGAACAGCTATTACAGGAAGATCGTGGAGAGCTGAGGGGTGGCCAGGGGAAGGAAGGGGGGCAGAGGAGAGAGTAATCATGTGTATCAAAGTGGACATGAGGAAGCAGGGTTTCAGACCACAGAATTCAGAGCCGAAAGGGACCGTCTAGTACAACCTCCTCCATTTACAGAGAGGGAAACAGAGATCCAGACGCAGGAAGACGTTTGCCCCAAATCACACAAATAAGGGGCAGAGTCATGTACATTATGATATATATGTATATAGGTTATATATATGTTATTATATGTATATATATTATAGATTGAAGGGGTAGATTCAGAATTTGAACCCAGATCTTCAAATCTCCAATGCTAGGGAACATCAAAATGAATTTATTTGGGGTAGTAATGAAATAAGTTTTCTAATCCAGACACTGAGGAGGGGCTGAAAGGAACGTCCTGAGCTGATTTAGGAAAAGGATGGAGGAAGGAATCTCTGCTTTATTTTTTCTGCTACTGGTTTTGGTTTATGTTTTTGTTTCCTTTTTTTTTTTAACCCTTCAGAGCCTGGGGATAGATGGTGGCTTTTAGCAGAGGGCTGGTTCATAACTGGAAAAAGTCAGGGCAGGCTGACAACAGTGGGGCACGGGGACTGGAGTTTGGGATGAGAAAGAGAGGAGGAAGAAGGAAAGAGGAAGAAGAGAAGGAGGAGGAGGAAGAGGAGGGGGACCATCTAGAGTATCCAGTGTTAACAGGCTATGGCATTCCTCAGTTTCCTCCACTCTCACTCCTCTTGTAACTAAAAGCTATTTTGGGGCCTGTGTACAGCATTAGAGTTGGAGAGAGAAGGACAAAATGCTAATTATTAGCTAAAGGGGAACTTGGCCAAGAAAACTGATGGCCTGTAGTTCCGCACCAACTGGGGAGGCGAGAATCCAGGCGCAGCAGAGAGGTCCTGGAGGAATGACTTGCTTGGCCACACACCTGCCTTTTTTCTTGGGAGATCCTGGTAGGGAGACCCCAATGGAAGTCATGGGATCCCCAGCTAGAAGGCACCTTGCCGATTTTTCATTTAGTCCAAGCTCCTTGTTTTATGTAACTAACTTACGTTTTTTTTTTTATTTTTGCTCCCTCCAGTAATCTTTTCTTGTATTTTTGCCCCAATTACATATAGAAACAATTTTTTACATTTGCTTTTGCCATCCAAATTCTCTCCCTCCCTCCCCTGCCCCCTTCCTCAGACACAGAACACTTCAATATAGATTATCCATGTATCACCAATTTTTTTTTATAGCTAACATTTCTATAGAGTTTCAAATTTGCTTGAAGAAGCTGAGTGTCTCTAAATCCAGTGCTCTCACCACTACTGATCAACAGGTTATTAAACAGAAAATCGATAGGCCAAATCTACCCCCAATTAGTTGTGTGGCCTTGGACAAGTAGCTTCCCCTCTCCGGGTCTCTGGTCCCTCCTTTGTAAAAGGATAAGTTGATATGTGGATAAGAACCTGAGACTCTGAGTTAGGAAGAACTGAGTTCCAATCTAGTTTAGACACTTATTAGCTGTATAATCCTGGGCAAATTATTTCACCTGTGCCTCAGTTTCCTCAGCTATAAAATAGAGATACTAATGGCACTGTCCCAGAGCTTTGGTGAGAATCCAATGAGAGTACCACATATAGTTGGGTATGTGTGGGGAGAGAGAGAGAGAGAGAGAGAGAGAGAGAGAGAGAGAGAGAGAGAGCACTTTGAAATTGTTATAGAGTCATATAAAGATTTATTTATATCTCAGGGTCTTGCTCTAAATTAGCTGTCAATCCTTCTTAGCTATCAAAGATAAGGTCCCTCCCAGGAGAAATTTGTATTCAAACTGGAAGGTCTCAAAGATTAAAAAAAAAAAAACCCAAAAAACCCTTTAAGACTTAAAGGGAGAGGTGGCTTAGTGGATGGAGAGCCAGACCTAGAGATGGGAGACCCTGGGTTCAAATCTGGATCCAGACTCTTCCTAGCTGGGTGACCCTGGGCAAGTCACTTAACCATCATTGCCTAGCCTTTACCGCTCTTCTGCCTTGGAACAATACTGATTCTAAGACAGAAGGAAAGGGTTTTAAAAAAAAGATTTCAGTGAATGAATATCTACATTTCCCTCTATGTAAATGGGGGATTTGATTAGATGACCTCAGAGTTTCCTTCCGACTCTAAATTAATGATGCAGAAGAGGGATTCTAAGTAGATAAAAGATAGACTGATCAACCATTGACATATCTGAGGACTGAGGCAGCTTTTCTGTACTTCTAAATCATGCACTTAGTAGGCCACCCACTCTTATTTTTTGAGGTTCAGGATGAGCCTTGGATTCAACATCTGTCTGACAGCAGGGCTCTCACTTTACAGCTCAATGGTCCTGGGCTGCCCTGTGCCCAAAGGATGCTAGACTCTGCCCATAAACGCTAGCCATCTTCTCTACTTCATGAGAAGAAGATGTAGCCATGTTGGACTTCTCCCCACGGACACCTCAGCAAAATCAGATTGATCATATCCAAAATGGATTGATCCCAGACTGTCTCAAGGACTAGAATGCCCAACCACATTCTGGGTCAAGCCTTTGGAGAGGAGAAGAATCCTGCCCTGGTCTGGGTCATCTTCCACACTAAAGCCTCAAAGCTGGACAGTCAGGATGGGCACCTTCTTAGTGGTCACTTCTGCTGGTGAGAGAGGTGTGATGGGAAGGGCTCTGATGAAGTCTGCCTCCAGGGTCCTGGACTTGAACTAAGTCCTGCACCCAACTAACTCTGGGTCTTTGTCACATCCCTTCCTCCATCCTGGGCTTTCTCCCCTCTAAAATGGGGGCATGGGGGGACAAGCTTCTTCCAGCTCTAAGGCTCAGTTAGTTGGTTGAGATCAAGAGTCAGATGAGAAAGTTCCCTGCCCTTAAAGTTGGAGCATGAGCCCCGACATTTAAGAACCGGTGATCATGAGACAGTCACCCGACCCCTCTGAGCTTCGGTTTCTTCATCTGTGAAGTGGAGATCGCAAAGTTTGCACTTCCTGACTCCTAGGGTTGTTTGGAGGAAACTACTCTGCAGAGGAGGCAGCTGGTGGGGAGGAACAACAACTGACCATAGAATCAGGACAGACTTGGATTCAAATCTTACCTCCAATTCTTACTGGTTGTGTGACCCTAGGAAGCCTCTTAGCCTTTCAGAATCTTTTTCTAATCAGTAAAATGAGAGAACTATTGCTGGCACTAACCAGCCTTCTCAGAGGGCTATCTGGAGAAAAGCACATGGGCAGCCTTAGAGGTCAGAAACATGAGAGTTAGGGCTAGCCATGTCTGGCTGATCTGCTGGCCATGTAGGACAATGGGCAGTGTGCCTTGGGCTGGGACTAGCTCCTTCTTCCTCTCTAGGGCAAAGCCAAAGGGCAGCTCCCTGTTTAATAGCTTTACAAAGTCAAGTTGACAAAGCACACGTCTCCCAATGATGCTCTGAAGATGGTGAGGCAAGTTTATTGACAGAGTATAAGCTCCTTGAGGGCAAGTACCGTCCCAGGCATGGAAAGAGGAATGGATCTGGGGTCCAAGTATTTGGCTTCATCTCCCACTTCTTCCCTTTCCTGCATGATCTCAAACAACCTCTTCCCTTTTTGGCTTCCATTTCCTTCTCTATTAAATGAAGGGTTTGAACTACATGGCCTCCAAGGTCACTTCTAGCTCTGAATCTCTGGCATACAGCAGGTACTTAATAAATGCTGATGGATGGATTACTTATAGTCCCCATTTTACAGATGAGGAAGCAGAATCTCAGAGAGAGGTAAGAGGACGGAATTGTCAGTCGGTGTCAGAGTGGACACTCCAGTTTTGGTCTGCTGCCTAGAAAACATCTCTATTCTCAGTACCAAGAAATGTGAAAGAAAGCAACTACGTTACCCCCTGAAAAACTGCAGGGGATATTGCAAGTCTCAGATGTGGAGGAAAGAATCAAAAACCTTCTCCATAGCACATTCAAAACCTTCAGGGGGCTGGCAATGACATTGCCACTGTCCTGAATCCCCCTTATGGCTCTTCCAGCAAATCCTTTCCGGAAATTTCTCTGGAGAGAGTACAAAACACTCAGTCATTTAAGGGGCACAGTGCCTCACTGTTTAGAGCAGGGGTTCTGATCTCAGGGTCCATGAACTTCTTTGTTTTCATCTTGTGATAATTGTGGTTCAGCATAATTGGTTTACTTGGGAATCCAATTTTATTTTATGCATTTAAAAACAGAGTTCTGAGAGAGGATCCTGAGTTGTCACCAGAAACTGACTGGCCAAGAGGTCCATGACACCAAAGAGGTGAAGACTCCTTGCTCTAAAGTGACCCACAGAAATGCTCCTTTGAAGGACATCTTCCTATTATCGCTTCTGTTTAGAATGGGGAGCGACTCCAAATACACCATCTTAGGTGGGATCAGAGGACTGATCGCCACAAGATGGAGACTGAGAAAGGACCCAAGGCTAGATCAGAAAATTTGGCCTCCAGTCTGGGATCCTGCTAGCTGGCTGTGAGATTTTGGCCAATCCATTCCCCTTCTCATCGGAAAACTACGGGATGCCTTCCAATCCTAAAACTGGTTCTAAGGGACCTTCTGGCTCACTGAGGTCAGGACCCTCATTTTACAGAGAAGGAAACTGAGGCCCACGGAAGAAGATTGATTGACTTAAGCTTCTCAGTGGAGAGGGGTGGTAAGTAGCCCTTGGAGAATACTACCAAGAAACTACTCAGCCTTCTTATCCATCCCTGCAAGCACTTATCAAACAATTATAGGCTGGCACCACTTTGTGCTCAGAATACAAAGACAGACACAAATCCCTGTCCTCAAGGAGCTTCTGTTCTCTTGGGAAGGAAAGTCCTCAATTGTGTATATAATGGAATGGCATGTAAATCATTTTGGTCGGGTTCGAATAATGCACTGAAAATCCATGGGCTGCCTATGTCTCAAAAGAAAGCACGAGGGGCCCGTGATGAGGCACAGAGCTAAAAATGGGACACTCCCAATGTCAGGCAGATGCAAAGAGGAAACTAGGGGGAGGAACTGTTCAGGCAATTACCCCAAGAGATAGCCACCTCACCCACAACAGCTATAATTACCCACAACAGTTGCAACGCAACAAAAACACATAAACACCCTGAGCTGGCAAAGGCTCTGGGTCCTATTTATAACCACCAAGGACCTATGAATAGCCTTGGGAGGCCCTTATTGAAACAGACCCCAAATTGGCAGTCTCGGCCATATCAGGAAGCCATCTCCTGGTCTAAGATGACAGGCTGGGTATAGCCACTCCAAACCCCAAGGAGGTATAGGAGAGCTGCCTCTGGAAATAAACGGCCTTCCAGCCTTCCTAGGCCAGCCAGACATGAACAAGATGAGCCTGGAAGTCAACGGCTCCCCAACCCAGACTTGAAAATTATAGGGTGGGATGGAAAGGCCTGACAGATGCAAGTCATCAGCTCAGCTTAGCTATATCAGCTGAGGCAAGACAGATAAGCCTCTATCCAAGACCCTCTTCTCTCTGTCTCTGTCTCTGTCTCTGTCTCTGTCTCTGTCTCTGTCTCTCTGTCTCTGTCTCTCTGTCTCTCTGTCTCTCTGTCTCTGTCTCTCTGTCTCTCTGTCTCTCTGTCTCTCTCTCTCTCTCTCTCTCTCTCTCTAACTCTCTCTCTCTCTCTGTCTCTCTGTCTCTCTGACTCTGTCTCTCTCTCTCTCTCTCTCTGTCTCTCTGTCTCTGTCTGTCTGTCTGTCTCTCTCTCTCCTTTCTTTGTGATCTCATCAGCCCCCAGGGTCTAATGACTATCCTTATACTAAGATCCAGCTCTGTACATCCATCCCAAATCTTTCTCCAGAATCCCACACTTCTGCCTAGACATCCTATGGACCACTCGAATTCAGGCTTCATTCCTATCGAGTTATCTTTGTTCACCAGCTCCAAGTCATGGTCAACTCTTCATTATTTCTCACCTCTCCAATGGCAATCAATGGCCAAGTGTGGTCTATTTCCATGGCATCTCTTGTGTCGAGTCTCCAGGATCAGATTGTGGCTCAGTCCTTATTCACTGTGTGACCTCAGGCAAGGCACTTAACCTCCGCAGGTCTTAGTTTAATTTTGTTTTAGTTTTTTTTTTTATTTCTAAAATGAGGGTGTTGGATAACATCTCCTCTAAGGTCCCTTTTATCTCTCAATCTATTTCCTCATCCATAAAATAGTGATAACAATGGCAGAGCTAGGCAGAACATTGGATACAGTGCCAGGCCTGGATTCAGGAAGACTAATACACCTTAGAAGTATCTGAGGCTGGATTTGAACTCACATCTATCCTGACTCAAGGCCCAGTGTTGTATACACTGCACCACCTAAATGCCTCAATTTATAGGCTAAGCACTTGACAAACCAAAATGGCTCAGGGAGGGTGAATGATCAGAATGAAGACAGAGATAATAATGAAGAGAAATGTAAAGGAGTTGCAATCTCTGTCCTCCAACAGAGGAAGTGCCCTCACTGGCCCAGTCCCGGAGGCTCAGAGTAATCTGGGGAGGTCATTATTTATCACCAGGGATCAAGTTTAATCTGCATTATTACTTTTAGCATTTTCTCAAGACTGGACAATTACGAAACAATAAGCCAAGCTGACGGGGAGCGTTTCGGATTGCCGTGGGGTGAAAGCTCACACTGATACCTGAGAGAGTGGCTTTAGAGAGACGGTAGGAGCTGCCTCCAGCCCACCCAGCTTCTGAGGTGCTACTTAAAGGGGGGAAAGGGGAGAGCATTTGGTATAAGGGATAGACAGATGGGCCCCTACTTGAGTCCTACTTCAGACAGATACTGACTGTCAATCTGGGACATTTCACTCAATCTGCCAAGTGGACCAGGCAATTCTCTGAGATTCTAAATTTTAGGGCAATTGTGGATCTCTCTTGACAAAAGGGATTTGCTCACAGATCTGGACCAACAGAGTGAAAGACCTTCACTATCCATTGGGGGAAGAGTACTGAATCTGAAATCAGTTGAGCTGGGTTCAAATCCTGGCTCAGCCACTTGTTAGCTCTATGACTTCAATTAAATCTCTCAACTTTTCCAAAACATGGCTTCCTTAGGTGTAAAATGAAGGAATTGAATCGAATGATGAGTTCAAAGCTGAAAGGGATGTTAAAGGTCATCTTTTTATAGGAGGAAACTGAGATCCAGAAAGATTGAGATGACCAAAGTCACACAAGTCCTAAGTAATGCAACCCAATTCTAGGTCTGAGGACCTCGAATTCATTGCCTTTCCTATTGGGACCTCAGATGATCTCAAAGGTCCCTTCCAGAAAAATCCTATAAGCACGCAATCTGTGGTCTGGAACAGTTATGTGAAAGGCCAAATTTTAGATGTATTCAAGTAACTGATGATTGATGTTATATTCTCTTTTTTGCGTAGAATTCTTTCGTAGAGCAACTATTCCTTGCCTGTGCTTTTTTTTTCATAAATATGGATCTTCAAATCACTTCATTCTCACATTAAATTAGACTTTCTTTCTCCCTCAAGTCATGAGAAAAATGTTATCTGGGTCTGCATATACAGGGGGGCACTTATACATGCGACTTTCCCTCCAAAAATGAACCCAGTTTCTGATTCCAAGACTGACTCTGCCCTCTTCCACCCCAAGATGTGTCACAAAGTCATTTTTAGAAGGAAGGTCTACTGGGAAATGGGAAAGCAATCCTTTAGTCTTAAGACTCTAATGAGGTCTAGGCATCTACTCTAAGATGGTCAGTAATGGAGGGAAAGATCTCATCTATACCCAGACATTTAGAATGCCATTTTGTGTGGTAGCAGAGTTCTAAAAGCAAAATAGATCTGTCATTTGGGGAACCATTATACAAAATGTGTTCTTTAAACATAATGAAGCACTCTCATTATCACATAGTAAGAAACCATGAACAAGAAAAATTCAGAGGATTTCGTGAAGATTTGTGTAAACTGGTCACAGAGCAAAGTAAAACAACATTGAGAGATCAGAACTCTGATGGAGAATAACCGGACTGTCCAACTTGAGCTCCCTCCTCTTAGCAGAGAAGTGAGGAAGTGTAGATCTAAAACATAAGAGTCAGACACGACCCCCGTCTTGTTCTGTTCTGCTAAACTCAACTTTATTTCCTTTCAAGGTCCCATTCAAGAATTACCCAAGTTCAGACGACACCTTCCATGCTATGGGCAAGTCTCTTAATCTCCTTGGCCCTCAATGTCTTCTTCCATTCTTTATTAGTATCCCAGCTCCCAGAAAAGTGCCTAGAACATAGTAGGTGCTCACTAAAGGTGTATTAAAGAGGATGATGACCTCCCCAGGACTCAGTGTCTTCATCTGTAAACTGAGGAAGTTGGACTAGATGTTTTCCAAGGTTCCTTTTGGCTCTAGATTTATGACCTGTGATCTTGCCTTGTTCAAGTGATGTTCCCTTCTCTAGGATATAATGTCCCCTGCTCCATCACTGTGTTGTTGGGGACAGGAGAGTGTTACATAGCTTGTATTTATTTATCTGTGCATATATTGTATCTCACAAGTAGCACATAAGCTCCTTGAGGGCAAGGATTTGCATTTATATCCCCAATGCCTAGAGCACGAGGAGTCCTTTATAAATGCTTGTCAATTGGTTTTTAATTTAACAAGCACTTATTAAGCACCTATGGGTGCCAGGCATTGGGCTTTGTGCCAGAGATACAAAGATAAAAAAATGAAAACAGTCCTATCCCTCAAGGAGCTTTTATTCTACAGTGAAAGCAACATGTCATAAAGGAGGTGGAGAGGCAAAGGGCTCCCAGGAAATGGGAGTGATATGAAAAAGAGAACAGATAACACATTTATTTTTTGTGTCCTCATTCAGGTTCTAGATTTATGATTATTCTGATTATCCTCCTGCTGACCAAGTTCAATGAAAGTGTTCCCAATGGTCCATCTAAGCCCCTGAGAGCCTCCTAACCACTGAGTAAGTTTTACTCTTTCTAAAGAGACAGAGAGGAGATGACTACTGTATGTATCATCAGGAAGATATAATTAGAAAAACATTATCCCTCCCTAACACAGAACTGATCAGTGTGGAGTCAAATCAGAGGAAGGCCAAGAGCAAACCACAATCTCTGGCCCCCAGGAAGTCTTATTTGGTGCTCTCCAGTAAAACCATCTCATGCTTCCAAAGCATTTTTGACAGAATCAGCCTGGTCTCAAAGAAACGTGCCTTTCAGTAAGACTAGAACAGTTTTTGGCTCCTATTGGTGACAGAAGCTTGGTCCCTGTCTAATCATTTGAGCCCACAAAGTGGAACTGATGAGCTGTTTTTAAGCTCCATCACTATGCACCTCCTTTACCAGGAGACACTCCTTGTACTTCTCAGTTGCTAGCGTCTTCCCATCCATAATTACTGTCTGAATCTTGTAATTGGTTATGTATGTATGTGCTGTCTCCCATACCAGAATGGGAACTCCTTGGGAACTCATACTCTTTCATTATTTGTCTTTACATCTCCAGTGCCTAGTTTAGTACTTGGCACAAATAAATGCTTATTGATCAATTCATCACAGAAGCTCCTGATTGTGAGAGACTTCTGAAGGCATCTAGACCAACCATATCTGATGAAGGATGTCCTTTTCAAGATCCCTGCCAGGCTTCTTCTTGAAGACTGTCTGGGAGAGGAAGGTTACTAACTCCTGAGGCAACCCATCCCATTGAAGACAAGTCTTATTATGAGAACAATTTTCTTTACACTGATCAGAAATTTGTCCTGGCATGACATCTACTCATTGCTCTAAGTTCTGCCCTCTGGGTCTAAGCAGAACAAGTCTAATTCTTTTGGGTCATAACATTTCAAAAATGTAGATAATTGTCATATGGTCCCTGTGTCTTTGCTTCTCCTCTTCTTCAACTAATCCCCATGTGGACTGGCCTCAAGGCCCTTCCCATTCTTCTCATCCCCTTTGAATGGCTCATTAGTCTATAAGGAATTAGCATTCATAAAGAGAAATATAGAATCATTGATTTAGAACTAGAAGGGACTTTGGAGACCAATTAGCCCAATCCTCTCATTATATAGATCATTATATAGACTCAGAGAGATTACAGGGTCATACACAGGTAGTCTAAAGCATGACTTGAACCTAGACTCCACTTTCACTGCTCTGTCCACCAAATCATGCCACCTTTCATCCAATACAAGAATAGGTGACATTCTGCTCTCAGGCACCGTTGCACCGTTACCTTTCCTTGGACATCAAACAATAGATCCTCTTTCTTTTCTTCTTAGTCACAAAAAGCAGCAGTAAAATCAACCATGCAAACAAGAACTCTGACAAGAGCTTCACAAATAGTAGTGATTAAGTAGTGGGAAATAGACCAATCGGTTACATTTGTCTTCAGAATGTATTTGGAAATGGGCAAGTATGGCAAGTCTGATGTTCTGAGAACAAGTAGAACATCAAAGTCACTAATTAATTCTCTGTTCCTCCACCTCTACCCCTGATGGACTTCTCTCTTTTCCTCTTTCCTCCTTGAGGCATCTCCTTTTAGGTCTGGACAGGGGTCTTGGAGCCCTTCTCCTCCAACTCGCTCCTTTTCCAGGGGATGAAACCAAAGCTCATTGACAAAGAGTGGTTCATGGCCATTGAAGGGCATTCAGTCAATTGGTTGGTGCTTCCTTCAGATAAGGTATCATGGTAGGGGCTGAGTATACCAAATCACACAGTAAGGGCCGGGAGTGAGTGTCTGACAACGAGTAGAAGCATAAATTTCAGCAGTAGAGGACAAATGGATGCTAAGGAGTAGTCACTCAAAGACCCTTCATGGTAGAAAGAAATGCTGGCTTTGGACTCTAGAAAACCACCAACCTCCAGAGCCCAACAATACCTCAAGGGAACTCGTAGGGCCAGAAATTGGGTCCGTGCCTTATTATGATTGTCCTTATAAGTCTGAACTCGCTCTCCCCTGTACTCTGTGTATTTTGGGGAGGACACAGCTCAGCTTTGGGATGGAGGGGAAGATATTATACCTTCTTAGTAAATATCTATTCTTCAATTTAAATAAACAGACCCCAGAGGCACTCTGTTGCCTCTCAAATAAAATATAAACATCTTTGTTAAGTTTTTAAAGCTCATCACAACCTGAGCCCCAACAGTTTTATTGATCATTACTCCCCCCCTCAGCCACACTCTGCAACTGGTCAAACCAGCCTCCTCTCTGTTCTCCCTCGTCCCCCCTCTTCCCCCTGTGACTCTCGGTTTCCCATCTCCACATCTTTGTACTGGCCAGGATGAATGCTATTCATCTTCCCCTCATGGCAGCCCTCTCTTCCTTCCTGATCCAGTTAAAGTAACACTTTCTACATTAAGCCTTTCTTCATCCTCAAATCACTGCTGCTGTATTTTCCAAACTATCTTGTACTGTTATTAACCCCATTTTGAAGAGGAGGAAACTGAGACTCAGAGAAACTTGTCTGCCAAAGGCCAGTGTCAGAAATGAGATTCAAACCCAGGTCCTCCTAACTCTAATTTAAATGCCTTTTCTGCTGCCATGTGTTAACACACCAAGAAACTTCCAACTTTGAGACTAGTCCATGGAGTGTGCTCTCCATATATCACCCTCCTCTCCTGGAAATGGGTGAGCTTTGAATCTCAGCCTGCTAGAAACTGATAATGTGTAGGGAGCTGCCTCCTCTCTGAAGCTAGATTTTTCTCTCCTTGGCTCCCACTTTCTTGGAACCTAGAGAAATCAACGAGTCATTTGGTTTGCTGAACTTTCTCTTTTTGTTCTTTCTGGGCTGCAGACTGAATGTATATTCAGAAAAAGGTTGAATGTAAACTTAAGCAGAGGCACTGAGAATGTCCTGTCCAAATTGAAAGTAAAATATGCCATGGACAAGCCACCACGTGGTTAATGAAGAATTGTCTATATTTACACATCCATGAATCAACTGACCTTTCTTCTTGGGATTGCCGTATATAGGAACTAATGCCAGATGAGGTCTGTAGTCCAGTCATTGATTCAGTCCCGTGAGCAGGGGGCCATAGTGGAAAGAGTAGCAGCAGACTTAAAGGAAGAGATACTGGTGTGATTTCCACTTAATGATTGTGTCCCAGTGGACAAATCTCTTCACTCCCCTAACCTCAGTTTCCTTATGTGCTGAAGAGGATGATGATCATCACTTCAGTGGGACTCTCTAGGAGGTGCTCTGTAAATACTAAGGAACTGAATTGTCTTCAGCCTTCACAAATCAGAGATCAGAAGACAAAGGATCAAATATATATACATATATATATATTTTCTGATTTAGGCTATGGTTCTCTGGGAAATCATATCCTCTGGTGATCTCCAGTTGCCGCTGGTGAGTGGAGGGTGACAAAATAGCAATCCCAAGATCTCAGAGTGGGTAGCCAGGCTTGAAGGAGAATGTTCTCTATAGCAGAGGTGTCAAACAGGTGGCCCATAGGAAGTGTCAGAGAGAGGATTTGAACTCGGCCTTTTCCTAACTCCAGGACTATTTCCAGGACTATTTTCACTATTCCCTACACGACACTTCCTCCAAAGGTCAATCTATCATTCAGTTAGTTAACCAATGTTTGTTGAGTGCCCATGATGTGCCAACTATTCCCTACATGACACTCCCTCCAAAGGTAAGTCCATCATTCAGTCAGTTAACCAACGTTTGTTGAGTGCCCATGATGTGCCAACTATTCCCTACACGATCCTTCCTCCAAAAGTCAATCCATCATTCAGTTAACCCATGTTTGTTGGGTGCCCATGATGTGCCATGCACTATGCTAGACACAAAGAGATACCCAGTCCTCTGAAGTCCCATGCCACCTTGAAGGCCTTTCCAAAAATTGCTTCTCATCAAAGACCTTCATGAGGTGAAAAGAGCAAGGATTAAATGGTAGGTTCAAGGTCATTCATTCATTCATTCATTCACTCATTGTGCTAGATACTAAAGCAACTACAAAGTTTATGTAAAACACAGCTCCTGCCCTCATTAAGCTTAGAGTCTAGTAGAAGACCCTGATAGGTAACTATGACATAAAACAATTAATCAATAAATCAGCAAGTATTTATTAAGCACCTACTTGTGCCTGGCATTTTGCCAGGCTCTGGAGATACAAATCAAAGAATGGAATGATCCCTATTGGCAAGGAACTTAAATTCTAGTGGAGAAGACAAGTACATAGAAAATTATATTCAAAGCAAATATAAACATACACACATACACACATGCACAAATACACAAAAAATAGCAAAATCCAAGGTATTGGGGGAAGGCAATCACAGTTGAGGAAGGTGAGATTAGGAGAGATTTCATGCACAAGAAGATGACTATCTTTTTTAAAAGCATAGATATTAATTTTTTAAAATATATAACATAATATATAATATGATAATAATTGAATACAGACAATTTGGTATAAATATATAATAAATTATAATGATATCCTTTTATCCAAGAGAAGCAAAGTTTCATATTTAAGCTATATTTTAAAGAAAGAAAGAACATTACAGAGATGGGGCACAGTCAGTACAAAGCTATGATGAGATAGAAGACAGAATATTATTGGGAGTGAGAAATAGAGAGAAGATCAGTTTGGCTGGGCTGCAGAGACAGGGAAGTCCAATGAGGTCTAATAGAGGGTTGAGCCTATGTTGTATAGTATCATAAAAGTTAAACTCTATGTGGTCCTGGGCAAGTCACTTAACCTTTATTACATAGCCCTTACCGCTCTTCTGCCTCAGAACCAATACATAGTATATCTGATTCTAAGATGGAAGGTAAGGGTTTAAAAATCCAAAGGCTAAAGAGAGGAATTTATAGTGGATCCCAGAGGCCACAGAGAGCCCCACTGGGGTGGTCAGCTAGGGAAGTCATGTTGCCTTATCGGGACCTTTTCTCCCTTTTCCCAGTCTTTTCCCCCTATATGGGTTTCCCTAGTACCTCCATGGTGAAGTATGATGATCATTTCAATGAATGCTGGATCTTGGGATGCAACTACATATTTCCAAATAGGGAAGAAGATATTTGGTGGGGGTCTTGGCTACTCCTCTTCAAGACTAGGCAGAACATTGGAAGAAGACTCCGTATATCACTTTGCCCACTCCTCTTCCTTCTTCTGGCCACCTTCTTCCTCTTCTTCAGGGCTTCCATCCCATTCTTAGCCATGGTCCCCAGGAATGGGTTAGTTGATAATGGCATCCCCTTTCCAGGGATCTTTGGGTCATGAAAGCTTTCGGAAGGATTTGTAATGACTTTCTAAGCATTAAGACATGTTCATAGGCGAATTATTTTTGACTTTTGCAGGCCTACCTGGCATCCCTTAATCATCCCTTCTCTATCAGGCGGCTACTATTTGGCCTACCTGTAAGACTAGTCTGAGCTTTTTGGGGGGTTTGGTAAAATCTTGCTCTGTGAACTGTATGTAGGTTAGTCATTCTGTCACTTCCTCTCTGAGTCTAATTCTTGGTATTTAATGTGTCATTGGTGAGTTACTCAAGGGATGGATCCAGCCATGGATAGCATGAGTTTCCATGTTTTTAACTCACTCAAATATTGGTTTCCCAAGATGTGGGAGGAAGCTAAGGAAGTCTATGAGCCTTGCATGCCGGATTACTCAAGAGCTTTACCACCAGGGCAGTGTGGCTTAGCAAAGAGAGACACTGCTGCCCTATAATCCCTGGTCCAACTCTGACCTCTGCTTGCTAAGTGTTGCAGCCCAAGGTCTGGAAATTCAGAAGAAAACAAGGTTATAGAAAAGATGTGTTGCTTAGGAAATGGAGCTTAGAAAGAAAGAAAAAGAAGCCTATTTCCACTAAACAGAGTAGATCCCTATTTTGAAAGCCACTGTTCTGTTTACTAGAACTCAAAAAAAATGCAAGAATGACTCCCTTTCCCTCTCAAAGCCTCAATTTTCTCATCGGTAAGATGAAAGATTTGACTAGATGATCTCTAAGGTTGCCCTTAGTTCTATGTATCTATAGTCCTTTGATTTTATCTGTGTTAGATTCCTCCCTATGTGGCCCAGACCCTTCTCTTCTCCGGACTTGACTTTCCCCAGATGTAAAATGGGGAAACTCACAGATCCCTAAGGTCTTTTCCAGGCTTGAATATGACAATCACATACCGTAATGCTTAGAGTTTTCCTAGAGTCTTTGAAGGCACTGCCTGGAGAGCGTGTTGGTGAACCTATGGAAATGCATGCCAGAGGGGCTGCTCTCCTTCCTCTTTCCACTCGGCCCAAGGACATTTTTCACACCATCCACTCCTCTTCCCAGAAGCCCAATGGGAGCATTTTCTCCCTCCTCTATTTGGGGTAAGGAGTGGCTCACATGCGCATGAGGATCACAGTTTGGACACTCAGTCTCTAAAAGGTTCACCATCACTGCTCTAGAAAGTGTGGGTTACCTCTTCCCAAAGGGCTTCAAACTAAGGAGAAGCCCCACCCCCCAATAGAAATCTTATAGAGAGGATTCTCATTTATATGGAGGTTGGGCCACATCATGTCCAAGGTCTCTCCAGCTCTGAGATTCTGCACATAAGTGACTCACTCTAAGCCTCTTATTTGACTAATTTTTTTTTCATGAATCTGATATCTGTCACTCGATTTTAAAATCTTCTTTTGGGGATGTTTTTCTGTATATAAAGGAATCATCTTTTCTTCTCTACATTAGTTATTTGAATGATCACTTCTTAAATAATGTGTTTTGGAATTTTGGATTTTTGCACATGCGGTTTCTTGAAGATGAAACCTACCTGAACAAACTCTTAAAGCATTCAGAAATACATTTCAACAAATATTTATGAAATGCCAGCTTTGTATAAGGCAGTGTGCTAGATCATGGGGAAATGGATTAAGAAAATGTAACTAAAATAGTCTCTATTGTCAAAGAAAATTTACATTCTTCTGGGAGAAATATCTCATGGTATATCTTTTAACCACAAAGACCTTGAAATTCTGGAAGTAGTAGGTCTTGGCATAGTTTCAGGAACCGTAAATTTGGAGTCAGGAAGACCTAGATTCAAATTCCACTTCTGATGCTATGTGATTTAAAGCAAATCACTTAAACTTTCTGCGCTTCAGTTTTCTCATATGTAAGATGAGTGAATTGTTAGGACCATGTAGCTTTACAAGTGAATTCAATTAAACATTCAAAAACTAATTGATTCCAATATTACATGGGTTGTTTATAAAAATGGAATCCTATCAAGTGTCTTCTATGGGACAAATATGGACCTGGTACCTAAACCAGGGAGAGATAAAGCAGTGAAAGAAAACTAGAATCCACTATCTATTTTTTTTTTATTTTTTAAACCCTTAACTTCTGTGTATTGGTGGAAGAGTGGTAAGGGTGGGCAATGGGGGTCAAGTGACTTGCCCAGGGTCACACAGCTGGGAAGTGGCTGAGGCCGGATTTGAACCTAGGACCTCCTGTCTCTAGGCCTGACTCTCAATCCACTGAGCTACCCAGCTGCCCCTAGAATCCACTATCTATAATTAAAGTCAATGCAAAAAATATGAAATAAAATATTATTTAAAAGACTATGACAACATATTAAAAAGTTTATATACTACAAAAAGGTTGGATTTATACTAGGAATTCAGGATTGATTCAATCTTACAACTTTAAATATAATTGGCCATATTAGCAACCAAAACAAAATTCTAGATTATATGCAAAATGTTTTTGACAAAGTACAATATCCTTTTATATTTTTTAAAAAGGAATAAATGGACTGCCTCTTAATATGTATGTATCTATGTAAGACTAAGAGCTAACATCTCCTATGATGGAAAAATGCTAGAAGTTTTTCAAACAAGATAAAGGGTAAAGCAAGAATTTTTAGTATTTCATCTATTACTTTATGTAGTTCTTAAAATGCTAGCTATAGCATTAAGGTCAGAAAAGATCAACTGAAGAAATAAGCATAGTCAAAGAGAAAATGTTTTCACTTTTTGCAGTGATATGATCAGTTACTTGGTGTACCCTAGACTTTCAATGAAACAATGAATAGAAATAACAACTTAAGCAAATTTTAGGATATAAAATAAATCCACAAAAGTCATTTCATTTTCTGTACATTATCATTAGTCCCAGCAGGAAATGATAGCAAGAGAGACTCCTAAGTAGAAAATGTACAAAATACCTACAGAGATACACTCAGGAATTACATTTACATAATACCAAACAACCCTCTACAGAAACAAAGAAATGGAGGGATTAAATGCTCATGGCTGGGTTATGCCAACATAGTAAAAATGGCAATGTTACTGAAAAGCCAATTTACAGATTCCATACTGTACTAAAGTATAAAAATGTTCCTTTGTGGAAAAATGAAAAAAAGAATAAAATTCTCCAGTGGAATAAAAATTCAGGGAATGTGAAGAAATATAATGAAAAAAGTGGAGAAGAAGGGGTCTTAGCAATTCTAGCACAAGCTAAGCAGAAATCATGGTACTAGTTGCAACAGAGACAAGCCGATCAGTGGAAGAGATGTGGTACATGAGACTTAGAAACAATTGGACCCAGTAGCATAATGTTCAACAGACCTAAGGATACTAGTTACTGGGGTAACAATTCATTATTCAACAAAAACTCCTAGGAAAGCTAGAAAGTACTCTGGTAAAAATTAGGTATGGACCAACATCTTGTGTCTTCTATCGCATAAATTCCAAATGAATGCATGATCTAATAAACAAATTAAAAGAGCTAGAAAGAAGATGCTTTTTATAACTGTGGAAAGGGGAAGGTTTCTTGATCAAACAAGGGATAGAGAAATTACAGGGGGAAAGTGGAACATTTTGATCACATAATATTTAAAAGTTTTTTATACAAACAAAATTAATGAAGTCCAATTTAGATAAGAAATAGTTAACTGAGAAAATTCTTTGCAAACAAATTTCACTGCCAAAGGTCCTATATCAGGATATTTAGAAAAGGGGCAGCTAAGATGGCTCATCCAGGCCTAGAGACAGTAGGTCCTAAATTCAAATTTGGCCTCAGATATTTTCTAGCTGTGAGACCCTGGGCAAGTCACTTAACCCCCATTGCCTAGCCCTTACCACTCTTCTATCTTGGAACTAATACACAATATTGATACTAAAATGGAAGGTAAGGTCTTTTTTTTTTTAAACCCTTACCTTAATCTTGGGGTCAATACTGTGTATTGGCTCCAAGGCAGAAGAGTGGTAAGGGCTAGGCAATGGGGGTTAAGTGACTTGCCCAGAGTCACACAGCTGGGAAGTGTCTGAGGCCAGATTTGAACCTAGGACCTCCCGTCTCTAGGCTTGAAGGTAAGGTCTTTTAAAAAAAGATATATAGGGAATTTATTCACATGTGTAAAAATAGGATATGTTCCCTAGTAGATAAGTAGTCAAAAGATATGGACAAGTTTTTCTGAAAAAGAGAAAGCCAAACTATCAACAATTATATGGAACAAAGTGCTCCAAATTTCTTATAAAACAAATGAGAATCAAAACAACTTTGAGATGCCATCTCATACCTATTAGATTGATAAAGATGACCAAAAAAAGAATAGCAATTGTTGGAGAGGCTATGTGAGTCACCCTAAGGCCATGATGCTGGAAGTATGAGTTGAAAGAAGATTCTAGAAAGCAATTTGAAACTAGAGACAGAAAGCAGGTTAATTGTGCATACCTTTGACCCAGCAATAATACTACCAGTCATAATCAATAAAGATATAAAAGACAGGAAAAGGGCCAATATATACAAAAGTATTTATAACAGTTTTTTTTGTTATAACAAGGAGATTGGTAATGCAATTTGGTGCCCATCAATGGGAGAATGACTGAAAAAGTTATAATACTTGAATGTAGCAGAATCTTATGAGAAATGATGAAAGGGACAGATACAGAGATGTTTTGGAAGACTTATATAAACTGATGCAGAGAAAAGCAAGCAGAAGCAGAACACTTTAGAGTGACAATATTGCAAAGAACAGCTGGGAAAGAGTTAAGAACTCTGATCTGTGTCTTGATCAATCCCAACCCCAGAAACTGATGAGAAAATCATTCTTCCAGTCCTCTTGGCAAGGAGGGGATGGGTCAGAGGTGAGGAATGAGATGAGCATTTTCAGATTTGAACAGTGTTTAGATTGTTTTAACCATATTTGTTACAAAAGTGGGGTTTTGATGGAAAGAAGAGCAACATACAGAAAGAAGTGATGGAAATATTAAAAATAGAAGGAAGAAAAGAACATTAATAAAGTTAAAAAAAACAAAGAAGAGCTCTGAAGGAAGTTCAGAAGGAAACACTAACAAGAAGGCAAGTATTGGGACTACTATGTTCAATTCAATTGTATACTTTAAATATATGTGTGTGTGTGTGTGTGTGTGTGTGTGTGTGTGTGTGTGTGTGTGTGTGTCTGTGAGAGAGAGAGAGAGAGAGAGAGAGAGAGAGAGAGAGAGTGAGAGAGAGAGAGATCTGAGAGAGAGAGAGATCAGAGAATTGTAGTTTCACATACAAGTACTCTTCTTCCATGGGTTTTTTGTTTGTTTGCATGTATGTGAAGATATGTCCTGCTGCTGTTTATCAAGTTTGTAATTTTCAGAAAGGAAATAAATTAAATAAGTAGGTTGGATTACCTGGAATCTCACATCCCTTCTGGTTATAGATAAGGCACTCAGCATAGTGCCTGGAACATAGTAGGCACTTTATGAAGGCTTATTGTCTTTCCTCTCCCTCTAGATCTATATTCTTCCCCACCAAGTTTCCCTCTTTCTACACCCTTTAGCAAAAGCAGAACTCTCCCCTAGACAAAGCCTCGAGCACCTTGGAAAGTTCTTCTTTCATTCTTTGTTAAGTGGAAATGATGAAGCAACTTAGCAAAAGAATCCTTGATGCATTTCCTCTCTTGAGATGTTCCTGCCCTGAGAAATGACTGGAGTAATCTCTGTGAACCCAGCCTTGAAGGACATGTACAACCGATCGGGATGGATAGAAGGAAGGTATTTGCCCCATGAAAATATTTGTCTCATCATTGGCTCCTTAGCCAGGGAAGAAGCTGCTGAGGAGAACAATATATGGGATGGGGGTGCCCAGAGGACCTCCTCTGAGCCCCCAATGGACTGGCTGCACCTCCCACCTTTGCCTAAGGAACAGCACTCCCCCCATAACTCTCTTTCTTGTAGCTAAGACTGTCCCATGGGCCATGTCTAGGCTAGTTCTCACAAAGCATCCCCTTTCTGACTCAGGGCTATTGTTCATTGATTCACTCATTTAGCAAATGTTTGTTAGCATTATGCATTTACCCAAATCACCTCCCATGTATTAGCAGTTAGGGAAACTGACCTGTGGTTTTTAAGTATTGGGAATTCCCAGTGAGGAAAGTCTCTTCACCAATAATAATACTTTATTTTTTTAAGTTTTTATTTTGAATATTTTCCCATAGTTACATGATTCATGTTCTTTCCCTCTCCCCCAAACCCCCCTAACCCTCCTTAGCCAAGGCACAATTCCACTGGGTTTTACATATGTCATTGATCAAGACCTAATTCCATATTATTGATAGTTGGACTAGAGTTATCGTTTAGTGTCTTCATCCCCAATAATATCCCCATCAGCCCATGTGTTCAAGCAGTTGTTTTTCTTCTTGTTTCTCCTCCCACAGTTCTTCCTCTGAATGTGGCTAGTTTTCTTTCTCATAAGTCCCTCAGCCTTGCTCTGGATCCTTGCATTGCTGCTAGTAGAGAAGTCCGTTATGTTCGATTGTGTATCCATCTCTGTGTACAATGTTCTCCTGGATCTGCTCCTGTCACTCTGCATCAATTCCTGGAGGTCATTCCAGTTCACATGGAATTCCTCCAGTTCTTCAATAATAATACTTCAGAGAGCCCTTTAAGGTTTGCAAAGTATTTTCTAATTGTGACATCATTTGAGCCTCACAACAACCTTTTGAGAGAGATGCTACATTTTACAGATAAGGAACCTGCGAGATGAAGAGACTTTCCCAAGTCACGCAGTTAAGTGTCTGTATCAGGATCCAGTCAGAGGCAATTTCTTCATAACTGATGGTATTAGGGAGTTACGGAGGGCACCAGGGGATTAATTGACTTGCCCAAAGTTACAGGACTAATACATGTCAGAAAAAAGACTTTAAACATGAACTTGCTAACTAACCCACTCATTAGCCATTGCAGCACACAGCCTCATAATGGGGAAATATAAAGATAAAAAATGACAGGGTTAATAGGATTATGGCTTTTCTGCCCTCAAGAAACTTAGAATCAAATGAATACATAAGTCAGAAAGATACAAGATAATAAACAGGCAAGAGAAGTTTGATCGAAATGCTGCTTAAATATATGAGAAAGGAAAGATTAATTGAAAGAACTGAGGGTGTTTAGCCTAAAGAAGGAAGACGTCATAGCTGTCCTCAGGTAATTGAAAGACTTTCCTTCCAAGAGAGAGTTGATTTGTTCTAATTGGCATCGGAACACAGAAGGAAGAACAATGGGCTGGAAGCTGAAAAGAGACAAATTTAGACTTAATGTCAGGAAAAACTTGCTAGCAAATCAGAGATGTCCAAAAGTGAAATGGACATTCTAGAGATTCTCGAGGCAAAGCCTTTGTAGATATTTGTTAACTAGGCAGTAATGGGTATTCTTGAGGGGATTGGTATGAGTTGGCCTAGAGAGCCGCTTCCCACCTCAAAACCTTGTGATTCTGTGACTTTTCATTTGAAGGTTAATCAGATAAAGGAAGAGCTCGTAGAAAGGGTTGCATCTCTGCTGGCCCTTGTCTGCAGAGATGAGTATTAACAGCTAAAGATGCAGAGAGAATGTGAACCCATCAAGGTGGAGTGTACTGAGGAGAGAGAATGTGAGACCAGAGAGAACAAGTTAATAGTGCTGCGATGGTACTGGCTAGAATCAATCAGTTAGCAAGCATTTATTTATTAAATACCTTCTAGAGGCTAAGCCCCATGTTTGAGAATGGTGCAGCTATTCCAGCCACTTCCAAGACACTGGCATGACAATTCATCCATCCATCCATCCATCCATCCATCCATCCATCCATCCATCCATCCATCCATCCATCCATCCATCCATCCATTTAATCTTTCCTTGATTCAATAATTATTAAGGGCAGCCAGGTAGCACAGTAGAGTTTTAGATCTGGAAGCAGAAGGACCTGGGTTCAAATCTGGTCTCAGACTCTCCTTGGCTGTGTGACTCTGGGAAAATCACTTAACTCTGTTTGCCTCGCCCCTACCCTTACTTTTTAGAGCTGTTACCAAGACAGAAACTAACAATGAAACAAAACAAAAGAAAAAAGCAACCATTTATCAAGAACCTACTCTCTGCCAGGCACTCTGCTTAGTGCTGGAGACACAAAGTCAAAGCCCTTGCCCTTGGAAAGCTTACAGTCTAACTTGTGGGACAACTTATATGTATATAGTTATGTACAAAATAGACATAAGACCTTTTTCTTTAGAAAAGGGAATGGTGTTGGAGGGCTGGGAGGATCAGTGAAGGCCACATGTAGAAAGTGACTTTTAAGATGGCTTGAAGGAAACCAGGGATTCCAAGAAATAGAAGTAAGGAGGGAATGCATTCCAGACATGGGACACAGCCAGTACAAAGGCATGGTGATGAGAGATGGAGGGCTGAGTATGAAGAATAGTAAGAAGGTCTGTTTGGTATATAAACTGGAGATTTTGAACCTTGGACTTCATCCCCCACAAGTCCCTTAGTATTTCCCCAAATTCCCTTTAATCACTCCTGCACCTCCACATCTGCGTGATCACATTATTGTTTTCTAGGTTCTGTAGCTCCTCCTTCTTCCTCTTTTCTTCACGAATGTGGAGATTAAAATTAATATACAAGAACGAAATATTATATTTAATAAAGTTTTATTAATAATAAACTAACATAAAAAACTAGAATGAAAAGGTTCTAAACTAACTTCAGCCATGCTCGTGTAGGCACTCTTTCTCCCAGAACTCGACTGTATTTCCCCATCTGGGCTTGGGATGTCTCTTGTCTCTTGTCTCTTCCATTAGCTCCCTGGATTCCCTCCATTCATCAGGGGCCAGTGCCTAGCACTCCAGTTACAACGAACCCTTTCACACTGGATTCACATTTACTAGAGGACATTGACTTCAAAACTATAGCCAGAACAAATGGACCTTTGGTCAGGGCCTCCTCAAGCTCACCTCAGTCTCTAGGGGAGCCGGCTCAAAAATTAGCTCAGTTCTTACATAGCCTGGCCCCAGAAGTTCATGACTTCTTGTGCGGTGGCTGCCAGACAGCACTGGCTCCAGATGACCACCTTTTGCTTCTCACGACATTGATGCTGCACTAGCTACCAAATAAATCTGTCTGGGAAAGCTAGCGCACCCAGACACCCTCTGAACCCCTCAAGCTCACAAGATTGGGGAGGCCTCAATTCTCCTAGAATGGGAAAGGGCCAATGAAAAGTCCTGATGACTGTTTCTAGGGGCCATCTTGCCTCTGTAGGGAAGGTCCAAAAGCCTTTGCTCCTACCCCTTGGTTTCTCATCTGACTTGGTGAGTGAGAGAGTCACCAAGCTCCCCCCAACACAAATGCAGCCAATAACCTGCTGAAGCTGACTCAGGTCTTTTTTTTTTTTTTTTTAAACGCTTACCTTCTCTTTTAGAATCAATATCTATAGCAGTAAGGGCTAAGTAATGGGGGTTAAGTGACTTGCCTGGGTTATACATGTAAGAAGCACCAGAGGTCCAATTTGAATTCAGAACCTCCCATCATTTTCCCTGTCAATCACTGTCTCTGGTGATTGAGTTCTCTCTGTCTCTCTCTGTCTTTGTCTGTCTGTCTGTCTCTCTCTCCCTCCTTCCTTTCTTTCTCTCTCTCTCTTTCTCTCTTCCTTCCTTCCTTCCTTTCTTTCTTCCTTCTTTTCTTCCTTCCTTCCT
>NC_058131.1:706476473-706514674 GCF_016433145.1 Gracilinanus agilis
TCTCTCTCTTTCTCTCTCTCTCTCTCTCTCTCTCTCTCTCTCTCTCTCTCTCTCTCTCTCTCTCTCTCTCTCTTTCTCTCCCCCTCTCCGTTTCCCCCTTTTTCTCCCTCTTATTTTCCCTCCTTCTCACCTTACCTCAGATCAGTTATGCCCAAGAGACATTTATGGGGGTAGTGAGGTTGCCTAGGGCATAGAATACCAGGCTTGAAGTTAGGAGGACTTGGATTCAGATTTGGGCTTTAGACTCTTCCTAGCTGCATGACCCTGGGCAAGTCACTTAATCCCATTTGTTTAGCCCTTACCCTTCTGACTTAAAGTTGTTACTAAGACAGAAAGTAAGGATTTTGTTTATTTTAAAAGACAGAATGAAACAATTATCAAGAAACAAGATCAACTTGGAACATGTTATTAGAAGCAATTAGTAGTATTTGAAAAGGCAAATTTTTTTTAATTTAGAAATTATCATCTTGAATGCTGCCATAGTTAATGGATTAATTTTCCCTTTGGTCTGTGCTTTCTCCTACTTATGCAAAACAATTAGCTGCTCAAAGTCTACTTATCCTCAAATGAAAGATTAGTCAGAAGAGTTTAGAAATCACCTAGTTGTATGCCCTGATTTTACAGAGGAAACATCTGAAAACAAGAGAAGACAGAAAGTGATGTGAAAATGACCTATTATTTTTGAATCAACAGCTTGGGCATTATTTATTTTATTTTATTTTTTGGAAACATGATTGTAACACTGGAGATCAATTCAAATTTAACTAACTTTTATTCAATGCCTTTTATGAACAATGACTCACAGACAAACAACAACATGGCGATGATTGAATTCGAGAGGGTTATAGAGTCTAAAGAATTGAAAATGACTATCACAAGAAGGCAATGGAGAGACACTTGGCAGGCACACGCCAACTCCACCCATGACAAATAAGTAGGATGTCAAGCATTACAAACAAGAAATTATGAAGTAGAGCCAGGGCTAACTCTGTCATCAAAGAACTGTATGAGTGAGAAAACTGAACTTCATATGGTAGGAGAAGCAGCAAGGTAAAGAAGGAAGTGTTTTAGGTTTGGAGTGGGAGGATCTTGGGCTTGAATCCCAGCTCTGACCTCTATTAGTTAGAAACCTTGGACAATTTGCAGTCTTTTGGGGGCTCAGTTAGAAAGGATTTGGGAGTAGCTGGCCCCCAAGGTGTCTTCTGATTTGAAACCTATGATGGTAGGATAACCACTGGGTGGCTGATGTGTTTCACTGGTATCCTCAACATGTCTAGAAAGAGGGCATGTTGCATAGACCCTTTAAAAAACAATTAATTAATTAATGATTAAATTATTTAATTTATGGGAAAGGCCATTGACAAGAGGCACATAACCTGAGCAAGCCTGGATAAGCTATAATCTGCAACATTGGAGGACTAACTGTATTGATGAAATCAGAGATTCATTGGAGTGTTATAGGCATTGGACTAGGTAGGTAGTTGGAATATAAAGACCTGTAAACTCCAGCTGTTAGCTTTGCTTTTCTTAAGGCCCTTTGCCTTGTTGTTTCAATGTTCCCGCCCTGGGAGATCACTTCCTAAAGGTGAGATACTTAGGGAAAGTGCTGAATTCTACCTATTCATTAAGTCTATTTAAATATCTTGGGAGTGCTGTGAGTGGATAAACTGTTTAAAAATTCAAAATAATCTTTAGAGTGTAAGTTCTCCTATTGTCTCATCCTTTTTTTCCTCAGAAAAACCCAGGCATCTTTGACTACATCCAACTGATCACCCTCCCTAGGTAGGCTGGCATTCCTTATTTTGAGGGTACATTACCCTGAGAAATTCCTAACGTGGAATCTGAGCAGTCACAATAATACAGCAACTCACAGCTGGTGCCTAAGACCATGGTTAAGAGAAGGCAAAAGTTACCCATTGGCCAACAGGGCTTGGAATGATTTCGTGTATAATCTCCAAATGTCAGAGTCAGGTTACAGTTAAATGGCACCCCTAGCTGGTCCTTGAATTCAGTATTCCTCACTTCCTCACCTCTGGGCACTGGCCTGGGATACAGATGGGCCTCTGGGAGTCCCCAGCTTCCCATGAGGTTTAGCTTAGTGCTAATTGCCCAGATATTACTATTCTTTCCTTCCTTAGATGGATTTATCTGTATAGATGGTGCAAGGCAGCAAAACAGTATTGTGGAAAACATATGAATCCTGCCTCTGGTACTCACTTGCTGTTTGACCCTGGATGAGTCACTTAAAGTCTTAGATACTTAATTATAACAATGATGATAGCTAGTCTTTATATATCTTTCTTTTGAAAGTATTTGACACAGATTCTCTCATTTGAGTCTCACCACAACCCTGGGAGGCAGGTGCTTTTATTAACTTCATCTTATAGATGAAGAAACTGAAACAGACAGAGATGAAATGACTTGCCCAGCTAGTAAATGTCTAATGTTGGATTGGAATTCAAGTCCAGTAGTCTCTATCTACTGCCCCATCTAGTTTTTCTCTGATCATTAGCTTCATCATCTGGAAAATAGGGAAAACCTTAGGATCTACCTCAAACTATGTTTGTGAGGTTCACATGAGATAATGTATGTGAAGTACTTTGTAAGCCTTAAAGTGATGTGTAAATGTTAACTATTATTATTATTATTATTATTATTATTATTATTATTATTATACCATGATGATAGTGATGATAAAATCTAAACTCCTTAAAGGCAAATAGTGTTTCTTTTGGGTCTTCCAATTTCCAGCACTGCTAGGGCAAGGAGCCTTGCCCAGTGGAGGTGACATACATATTTATTGCACTGATTTAGATTGGAATGAACCCATGGAATTTCTAGGCTAGTCTATACTGGCCTTTGATCATTGGTTTCCAGGAATGAGGAACTCATGACTCCCCGAGGTAGTGCTTTGGACTACTCTAATCTGTAGGAAGATTTTCCTGACATCAAGGCTCCATTTGTGCCTTTGAACCTTCCATCCTCTGCTCCTTGGTCTACCTTCCAGGGCCAAAATGGACAAATAGAAACCCAGTTTCCAAGTGGCAGGCTTTCAGATGACAGCTAGCCCACTGCCTTGGGTCCTCTCCAGGTTAAACCTCCATGGATCTCTGGAATGAACTCTCCCTCATATAACCTGGACATTTGTTTTCACAATGTTGTCTTGGTGACTTTAGCAACACAATGAGAATTAGGTCTATGCCTCTGACTAGCTCCAATCCCATCTTCCCCAGGAGATATTTTCTGCTCCTCTCCCACTGCAGGGGCCTTCTCTGAGAATGAAGAGCTTTCATCTTCTCTGGATAGAGCTTATATTGAGTTATTTCTACATTATCTCCCCCATTAGACTGTGACCTCCTTCAAGGCAAGGACTGCATTTCCCTTCCTATTATTTTCCAGCCCTTAGCACAGGGTCCAACATACAATAAAAACTCAAAAGTGCTTTCTTGTTTGGCCAATCGATTGTTGTATGAGTCTGACTATACACATTAGATAGATAGATAGATAGATAGATAGATAGATAGATAGATAGATAGACAGATAGATAGACAGATAGATAGATAGATGGACTGATAGATGGATGGATGGATGGATGGATGGATGGATGGATGATAGATGGAGAGAGATGGATAGAGAGATGGATAGATAGATAAATAGATGGATAGACAGATTGACAGAAAGATAGATAGATAGACATAGATAGACAGACATAGATAGACTGACAGATAGATAGATAGATAGACATAGATAGATAGATAGACAGAGAGATAGACAGACATAGATAGATAGATACATGGATAGATAGATAGATACATGGATAGATAGATAGACACAACCCTTATATTAGCATATAATATAAATTAGTATCATGTTATATGTAAATAACAATATATATGTGTACATTTACATAAAATATACACATATATTTATTTGTATGTGTTGTTGTCGTTGTTCATTCATGTCCTATTCTTTGTAACCTCATTTGGGGCTTTCTTGGCAAAGATACTGGAATGGTTTTCCATTTCCTTCTCCAGCTCCTTTTACAGATGAGGAAACTGAGGGAAACATGGTTAAATAACTTGCCCAAGGATCCATGGCTAGAAAGTGCCTGAGGCCAGATTTAACCTCAGCTCTTCATGACTCCAGGGCTGGTGTGCTATCTACTATGCTACCTAGCTACACTTATAAATAAACACATGTATGCAATTTCCCAGAGGAAGGGCATTAGAGTTAAAGGGGCACCCATTCAGAACCTGTCCAGAACTACTCGAATTCTCTCCTTTTATAGGTAAACTAATAGCTCAGGCAGTTGCCATTTGTTAAGAATTAGGTGGTGGCAAGGCTTAGAGAGCATGGCGACAAATACATTCTCCTTCTGGGTCTTCTAATACCCAAGATACCAGGTAGGTTGAGGAGTCTTTCTAGAACCAGCCCAGAAATGAGACTCTGATCTGAGACAAATGGCTGGGGGGTCAAACCTGAGACAGATAGCAAAGGTCTAACCTAGGACAGCTAGATGTTCAAGAGTCTAACCTGGAACTAATGGTTGAGAGTCCAAACTGGGACACATAGCGGAGAGCCTAATCTGGAACAGGTGGCTCCTAGAGAGTTGTCAAGCTCTGGTCTAACCTATTAACTCAGAATAAACTCATCAGATTTAGAATTAAAAGGGGCATTTGTCATCACCTAGCCCAACCACTTCATTTTACAGATAAGGAAACTGAGACCTAAGGAAGGGAGGTGACTTGTCCAAAGTCACACAGGAGATACTGGATTTGAGACCAGCTTCTCTAACACCAGAAGCTGGTTTTCCCCCATTGTGACACATGACTACCAAGAAACTAAGACAGTTCTCAGCCTTTGTCTCTCCCTCTGATCCGCCTCAAGGAGATTTCCCTGACCAAAATCAGTGACTCTGGAAGTCCAGCCTCCAGATGGACGGTGCCTATGCCAGGCTTTACACCCACTGAATGAAAAACACCACACTGCCTTTGTGTCTCTTGTGGGGTGGGGGAGTCAAGGAGGGTTACCAAAAAGAATGTTCTTATTAAACAGAAGGAAGGAGTGGAAAAAGCCCTGATCTGGGCATCAGAAGACCTTGGCTCCAAGCCTAGCTCCAACACATATTAGCTACTTGAGCTGCAGCAAATCGATTCTTAATTCAGCCATCAGTCTTCTCATCAACAAAATGGGAACAAGCACCTAACATATCCACTTCTTAGGGTTGTTGAGAAGAAAGTACTTTGTGAACTTTAAGGTATTATTCATTATTATTATTAATTTACTTTTGACATTCTTGGTTATTAATTAACCTTTGACTATCTACATGATGTATATAATAAAGGAGTGATGAATCTTAGGATCCTGGCTGTAGAGGTAGAAGGGACTTTAGGAGTCATCGACCCCAACTCTTTCGTTTTGCAGATGTAGAAACTGAGACACAGGGAGAGGAAGTGACTTTCCCAAGGTCCCTGCCCTCAAGAGGATTGGATTCTTCTGGAGGGGAGACAACATGCACACAGACAAGCTAACATTGAACATATGCAAAGCAGATATGTAGGAGAGAGATTTATAGTAGTGGGAAAGTACTAATCCTTGGTGTGGCCTGGGGTGGGGTCAGGAAAGGTCTCTTGAGGAAGGGGCACCTTGATACTGAATTGGTAGAGGGGAGGAGGCAGCACATACCAAAGGGTGTCCACTCACCAAAGTGCCTAGCACGGTGCTTCTCCCTACTATGTGGCCACTGAAGCTCCTTCCAGCCTTGAGTCTAGGGTTCTAGAGTCTCTCCACCCTTGGATTTTCATGGACCATTTTTTCTAGAGCTCATTTTTGTCCATTTTCTTTTACTTGGTATTATGCTTGTTCTGAGGCTTGATCTCTACCCCCATCCATCATTGGGTCCAGCATACAGGCATGAGTCCTGCCCATAGAAAGTACAAAATAAATGTTTTTTGAGGTGAGATGAAAAGATTTAGATAGTTTCTGGGATGAGGGAATGAAAGGAAACTGGGTAACTTGGGAATGGACTTCTCAGTTATTATAAGATTTTATTAAGCACCTGCCATGTGCCAGGCACCAGACTAAACACTGAGTATGGTACAAAGGAAGGTAGAGCTTCCACCCCCAACCCTGTCAACTCCCTTTTCAATGGGAGACACGGCAAGTAAACCACTACATACAAGCAGGCTGGCTTTGGTTGCTGTCCCTTCGTTTTTCAAGAGAACCAATGACAGCACGCTGGGTGACGCCTTGATTTGGGCATGAGTTGGATTTAAATATGGCAACGTTGCCCAAAGTCATCAGTCTCTCTGTCTCTAGTTCTAGAGTCCCTGCAGTCCAGTGGCAAGACAAAAACTGGGATGGCTGGTGATGGCCAGGGATGTAGTAGGTGACCTTCCAAGCTCTCAGCTCTCCGTGGCACCTGCTTCAGCCAACTTCATGGCCAATGGAACAAATGATCCTCATCCATGCATTGTACCAAGGGAGGCTTTGGCATTCTTGGGGTAGACATCCTCCCTAACTTACTGACCAGTTTGTGGCCCATTAGGGACCCTCTTCCTGGTTCAGCTTGCCTGCTGAGGCAGTTTGGCCAGGCTGTGGTCACTGGGCATACTATGGCTTCTTGGAGGAGCCACAGGTGAGAGGTAGGTGAAAAGAGGATGCCAAAGGTGGATAAGCAGCCCTGAAAAAGATTCAGCAGGCCTCTCAGCAGAGGAGCTAGTCCTTCTTGAATAACCCATCCATCCTAGGTGTGTCTGTACTATAGGGAGGTCCTCTGGTGGAAGGAAAGGCAGGGAAAGACCTCCTGTAGAAGGAAAGACTTAATCTAAGTCATGGAGGAAACTGGGCAGCCGAGGTGATGAAGAAGAGCAGGCCAGGCATGGCAGGGAAGCAGAGAAAGGCACATAGGCAGGAGGGGGTATGTTGCATGTGAGAGGCCACAAGAAGGTGAGCATCTCTGCATCCATCCTAGAGTAACCAAAGGGAGTAAAGTCACAGACCAAAGTGTAGGAAGGGGCCGGAGTGTCAAAGGAGAGAGATGCCAAACGGAGGATTTTATATTTGATCCTGGAGGAATAGGGAGCTCTTGGAGTTTATAGATGGGGAGGGTCCGGGGTGGCTGGCAGAGTCACATTTGCCTCTTAAGAAAAGCACTTTGGCAGATGAATGGAGGATTCATTAGAGTGGAGAGAGATGGGGGGCAAGGAGGCCAACCAGCAGGCCAATGCAGTGGCCCAGGCATGAGATGATGAGGGCCTAAACCGGGAAGATGGCAGCTCTGCAAGTGGAGATACAGGTTCACAGAACAGAGATGCTTTGCAGGGAGGAAGACTGGGCAACAGATCAGGTATATGGGCTGAGAGAGAATGAGGAGCTGAGGAGGACACTGAGGTTGTGAGCCTGGATGACTGGTGGCGTCTTCACCTAAGTGGGGAAATTCAGAGTTTAGAAAGATATGATTTCAGCTTTGGACAGGCTGAATTTAAGGCCTCTACTGTGTGTGTGTGTGTGGGGAGCAACTAGGTGGCTCAGTGGATAGAGAACCAGGTCTATAGATAGGAGAGGTCTTGGGTTCAAATCTAGCCTCAGACATGCCCTAAATGTGTAACCCTGGGAAAGTCACAACCCCCCATTGCTCAGCCCTCACTGTTCTGCCGCCTTGGAACCAATATTCAATATTGATTCTAAGTCAGAAGATAAGGGTTTTTTTTTTTTTAAAAAAGGATCTTCTACTATCATCCATTTGGGATGTCCAAAAGGGAGGAGGGGATACAAAGGCAGAAACATGTGCCTGGCCTGAATGAGTCATGGGAAAAGGACCAAACAATAGAAAAAGAATCCCCAAATCCACTTGGTAATTCATGAAGTGAAAATAACACACCTTTAGTTGAGTAGAAGAAGACATTATTAACCCTGCTGGGAACAACCCCCGTCTGATAGTTTCATATTTTACCCCCCCCTCCCCCCGCTTTCTGCAGGCGGCTTTGCTTGTCCCTCTCCCAGCCACCAGCATCTTCCCTTTCAAGAGACCCGGTACCATTTCTTATGTGCTTTGTTTCTAACTCTATACATGGGGTATAAGCTCCTTGAGCGCTTGGACTGCTTTCTCCAGTGCCTAGCACAGTGCCCCGCAGAGAGGGCATTTCATAAATGCTTGTTTGACCGACTGATGTTATTTTTATTAACTAGGTGCTAAGCTCAGTTGCTTCTGCTCCTGGCAAATACGTATTACATTTTTGAGGTCTCTAAATTTTGGTGCCCTGAGATAAAACCCTGGTTACCTCACCCTAGTTCCGGCCTCCACTAGGAGTCAAACGGAGGTTAAAGATTCTTATTTCTGTCTTGTTTTTGTATTACATGGCAAGAAGTTACCTGCCAAACCCAAGGCAGCAATATGCATTATTTCTAAGCTGTCTAACTCCTTAGCCTCCCCCCTGCCAAAAATCCCACTCCGATTTGTCACACCAAAAGGCTGGCATCTTAGTAAACAGTAGTCTACACTTCTGTTCTTTCTGAGTCACCACCGAATGTTCAAACCCTGAATGCCAGCCCTTTGGAATGTGCCCTGCAGTGTATAATGGAGCAGAGGGGGTGGGCAGGGCCATGGGGCCAGCTGCATTTGCAAAGGTGATTTTTGTAGGTCCTCCCGTCAACATGCCACGAGTGGAGGCTGTCTCATGGCACCAGGGGCCTGGGAGGCTCCCCCTGTGGCCTTGGGTATGACTGAAGGCAATGGTGGGGAGGGACTGGGGGAGAATGACAGAATTACAGCCTAGACATGGCAGTCCATTATAACTCGGGAGTTATTGCTGGGAGGGAACTTACTTAGAGGTCATCTACTTCTCCCTCCACTTGACAGATGAATAAACTGAGGCTGGGCTCATCCAGCCCGACCTTTCCCTAAGGTCCCTGTCATCTCTGAGATGAGTCTATGGATCGAAGCTTGAGGAAGACTACCAGCCACAGTGGGGCTGGGGAACTGACCTAAACTGCCTCCATCTTTGGTCAAGATGCCCCCATGCCAGCTGTGAGGATGTAGACGGCTGCTAATCCCAAAGCAGTTGGCTTCATCCTGGTTCTCTCGTAGGTTCTCCAGTGGTTCCTGTGGGCTCTTTAGGTTCAAATTAAAACATCAATGGCTTTTCAAGCTCTTCCTACCAGGTCCCTTCCTTTCTTTCCAGGCTTTCCAGTCATATGACTCCTGAGCTATTTGCTGTTTCTTCTATAGGATGACCCATCTCCTCTCTCTGTGCCTTTGCCCTGGCCGTGCCCCATGCCTGAAACACACTCCCTTTTCACCTCTTCCTCTTGAGTCCCTTCAAGACTTAGCTTATGTTGGGGGGTTTTGGTCCCATAAGATTATTCACTTACAAAAATGAATAATACGGAAATAAAAAAAATACAGAAAAAATGTTTTGTGTGATAATGTGTGTATAACCCAGATTGACTATGAATAGGAATAAATAATAAATATAAATATAGCCCAGATTAAATTGTTTGTCGGCTGCGGCAGTGGGGAGGGAAAAAGGGAGGAGACGGCATGGATCCTATGACTTTGGAAAACTTAAGTGGAAATTTGTTATTAAATTACATTTTTTTTAAAGAATAAATAAGCAAAAAAAAAAAAAAAAAAAAGACTGGGCTCATGTGCCAAGTTCCAGATGAAGCCGTGACTGCTTGGTGCCCTCCTGCTCCCCTTCCAAACTTCTTGTATTCATTTGATGTGTGGGAGAGTTTTCCCGTTGGAATGTGAGCTCCATGCGGGCAGAGACTGCTTCCATGTTGTCCTGGTGCAGAGATTGGCATACAGTAGGTGCCTACTCAGTGCATGCCGGTTGATTGATAGAGCAGGCAGTAGGAGCTACCTGGCCCAGCCCTTTTCTGGAATAGAGGAGGAGTCGAGGTCCAAGAGGGGTTCTGCGGGACCCCTGTGAAAGAAAGGAAGATGGCAGAAGGCAAGGCAGGGGTTCTTGGGCCAACCTGATCACCAACCCAAGCAGTGGGTTTGCCGGATGACAAAATGCAGGATATTAATAGCCTCGTTCACAAGACTGCCCTGCTGCTCCTGCGCCTACGCCTTGAACTTCAGGTCTTAAGCAGGCTCTGTCCGGCAAACCCACGTGCCGGGGCCACAAGGCTCCCTTGTCCAAGGTGGCTACCTAAGGACGGGGCGCCCTCTTCAGGCATGCTGGGGGCACAGCGGCAGCCAGAGCCTGGGTGTCACCCAGAGATTCAGGACACGGGGACTGGCATCCCCCAACGCAGCTCGGTCCTCATGGGAGCGGGGCGCCCGGAGTGTCCTCAGAACGCGCAGGACGCCTTTTCCTTTCCCTTCAAGCCTAGCCGGGGCATCTGCTCTGCCAGAGCTGGGACGGGGACTCGGGGATCCCTCCCAGAGCTTCGAAATCTGAGGCTAGAACATTTAGGACTCCGGGGGGCATCCTAATATGGGAGCAGGGGGACGACAGGTGCCAGGGTTGTTGGCCCCATTTTACAGAGGAGAAGATGAAGGCTCTGGCACAGCTTGGTCTTGTAATTGACAAGAGATGCTCAGGGCAGACCGGGGAAATGGGACGATCCTCAAAGGTGACTGAATCGTCACCACGCAGGATTTTATCACCCCAGCTCCAGAGGGCTGCTGGGAACGCGAGAGGCAGCCTGTAAGTCTGTAGCTTACTCAGGGGTTGTTTGTTTGTTTTCTCTTTTAGACAAACCATCCTCAGAAGAGTTTTAAAGTTTTATCATCCCAAAAGGTACCACAGTGAGAAATTGTATTTCTGTTGGAAAAAGAAACTGAAAAAGTCGTTGAACTCTGCTCATGGGACCAGATGTTCCTCCGCGGAGAAACCCTCTTCCTAGGAACTCTTGGCTTCTAACTTGGTTTGGTCAGAATTCATAGTTCTCCAGCCACTTAAAGCGTTTGTGGCCACCATACCTCTGGGGAATGAAGCTTGCATTCCTATCCTGTCCCAAGTACCCGGATACTTGGGACAGGATGGGAATGCAGGCTTCCCACCCACCGCTGTCCCAATCCACAGACTTATTCCAAGAATCCAGGACTTAGAACCAGGAGAGCAGAGTTCAAATCCTGCCGGAGATACTTAGTACTTGCGTGACTATCAACAAGTCATTTATCACTTGATGCCTCAGTTTCTTCCTCTGTAAAATTGGGAATCAAAATGTTGGTACTGCTTCCCTATTGGAGGTTTGGTGAGGAAATCACTCAGTGAACTTGGAAGCACTTACAAGGAGTCAAATTATTGTTACAAGGGATCTAGCATAGGCAGTGTGGTATAGTGGGGAGAACGCTGGACTTGGCATTAGGAGGATCTCATTGCCCTGTCTGGGGGACCTCAGTTGGATAAGCCTCTGAGATTCAAATGGAAAATAAAAATGATGGTCCCTGGGGCACTTACTTCATAAGGATAGAGCAAAGCTTCAGTAACTTCTAGTTGGCGCAGGCATCTTCCCTATTGCTAGGCGCCATCCACACCCGCCAGCAAATCACATCATTTTTGAGGCTGGCACACAAAATATTTCAATAGTGTCAAGGAACTAGAACAAAAGTCTCCTTGCATTAATTCTTTAAGAACTGAGGAAAAACGACCACTATTGAGCACTAAATTCTTCCCACTAGCTCAAGTACAAAATCCTCAGAGAAGGATGCCGCAGAGGGTCCAGTTCTCCTAAACAGGGAGGCAGTGTGGTCAAAGTGAAAAAAAAAAAAAAAAAAAAAAAAAACAAATAACAGGGAGCCTGGAGTCAGGGGAGCCTCAGGTTTGAATCCTGCTTGTGTGGCCATGGAGAAGTTCAACTGACCTCTCTATGGCTCACCTATAAAGTGGGATTGTAATGTCTGCAGGACTGACATCAAAGAGGAATTTGGAGAATCAAATGAGAGGATGCAGTGGGGTGCTTTGCAGAAACATAAAGTCACTGTATGGGATATATTGTACTATGTACGAGGAAGAATGGCTAGACCTGGGATTTCACTGATAGAGAGAACTTCCAGATGAGAAAACTCCCTCTACAGATGCTAGTCAGCACCTTCTGGTTTTAGAGAGCTGCTTGGAAGAGGAAACAATTAAGTGACTTGGTCATAGAGCTGGTATATCTGCAGTAGAACAGAACCCAGGTCTTCCTGACTTTAAGCCAGTTCTCTCTCCTCTACACTCTGGGCTTTTTCTTTGTCTCTCTCTCTCTCCCCTCTCAGGGTCTCTGTTTCTCTTCTGTCTCTGTCTTTCTCTATCTTTTTTCTCTCCGTGTCTCTGTCTTTGGCCCTCTTTGTCTCTTCTGTCTCTATTTCTTTCTCCTCTCTCTGTCTCTGTCTTTGTCTCTCTTCTGTTTCTGTCTCTTTCTCTGTTTCTCACTCCTCTCTCCATGTTTCTGTCTCCTTATTTATTTTTCTTCTCACTGTTTCTTTCTCTTCTGTCTCTATTTCTTCCTCTGTTTTTCTATCCTCTGTGTCTCTTCTCTATCTTCTGTCCCTCTATTTCTCTGTCTTTCTCCCATTGTCTCTGTCTTGTCTCTCTGTTTCTTCCTCATCTCTCTCTCTTTATCTCTTTTTCCATATCTCTCCTCTCTCTCTCTCTGTCTCTCTTTGTCTCTATCTTCCATCTCTGTCTCTCTATTTCTCCTCTCCCTTTCTTACTCTCATATTATGCCCAAATACCACCAAGTATAGCAGATCTGGTCCCTACATTGAGTTTTGCTTTCATCTATAAAATATGTTTATTCACACTAACAATTCCTACCTTTTAGCATTGTTTTAATATGTATTTGAGACAATATATACTAAATATATGACACAGAATGTAACTATATATTGCAAGAAAAAAATAGCTATGTCCTTATTGAGATAGGATGGCATTGTGGGTAGAGAGCTGACCTCGGAGTTAGGAAGCCCTGGAATCAGGTCTTGCCTCTGACATCTCCTGGCAAAACCCTTCCCTAACTTCATGCCTTGCTCCCCAGGCATCTCTCAGACTCCTTCCAGAGAAGCTGAGGACCTCACAGGTGGAGGATGTTCCTGCCTGGGGGGGGGGGTCCCTATTCCCTGGGAATCAGAAATCCAGTGGAATCTCTAGAAGTCCAAAGAAAGGTAAAGAGATGCTCCCCATTGCCTCTATATTGGTCCAGCTCTGGGATGTCATCCATGTAGGATACTCCCTCCAGTGGTGCCAAGATGCAATTCCTCTGTAACTTAGAGACTTGCCCAGAGCTAGGGAAGACTGCAGGGATCTCCTCTGGTCCAGAGCTGGTCAGCAACAGATGCAGGATGTCCCTCAAGGGCTTTCTGATTCTAAGCTCTCTGTTGCTCTCTCTTTATTGTTTTAATAATAACATACACCCACACACAGGGAGATCTATATAATGTATTTATGCTTATACAAATATAATAAATGTGACATGTATTTATACAGTAGCCACCTTGCTACTCTAAAGCATTATTTTTTAATGACAAATGCTGAATAATAATATGGCAATAGTTTGCTTCTGTCTAGTGTTTCTTTTCTGTCTCTTTTTTTTAAAACTCTCACCTTTTCTCTAAAAATCAATACTAAGTATTGGTTCCAAGGCAGAAGAGCAGTAAGAGCTAGGCAATGGGGGTTAAGTGACTTACCCAGGGTCACATAGCTAAAAAGTGGCTGAGACCAAATTTGAACCCAGGACCTCCTGTCTCCAAGCCTGACTCTCAATCCACTGAAGCCACCTAGCTGCCCCCCATCCTGTCTTTCAAGGATTAGAATTTTCATGCATGAGAATGAGACACAAAACTTGCCACATCTGACTGAGGAGAGAATCAAACAGAGCTTCCCCATCCCTGAGCCTTTCCATACTTAGGGAGGTTTGCCTTCAGACAATAGGCATCCAGACCCTTCCCGGATGGTAGATCCTGGCCAGGAGGTGCCCTGTTGGCAGAACCATTGAGTCCTTCAGGCCATCTCCACTTCATGAAGGACAACCCTGTGAGAAGGCTTTAGTGGAGGTCACAACCCTCATATTCGTGGTCATCTGATTTTCTCTCACTCCATTTTCACAATGACTTTGGGAGGTAAATATTATTGTATCCATTTTACAGATGGAGAAATGGAGGCTTAGAGGAGTTATATGTCTGGCACTGAGGTGTTCAACTAGTATTCAGTAGTGGTAGAGCTCAAATTCATGTCTTTTGAGCCCCAATCTTTGTACTGTCATACAAATAGGACCACAGCTCTAGAGACAACAGTGAGTCAGTCAACAAGCATTTCTTAAGCATTTACTATGTAATGGCAGATGTTTCCCTAACTCACCAAAGGGTCTGAAGCCTATAGATTACCCTCAATCTGGTTTAGGCTGTTGGCTGAGACAGTTTTACAGGAATGTGAACACCATGCACGCTACAGCTTCTGAGAGCCACAGGTGAGAACTGGCTGAAAAGTAGACATCAAAGATGGATGAGCAGAGTGGGTGATTTAGTGGATGGAGAGCCAGGCTCAGAAATGGGAGGTTCTGGTTTCAAATCTGACTTCATTTACTTCCTAGCTATGTGACCCTGGGCAAGTCACTTAACCCCCATTGCCTAGCCCTTCCCTCTCTTTTAAAGCCTTGGATCCAGTACTTTGTATTTGAGATGGAAGGGAAAGGTTTAAAAAAAACTGTGGATGAGCAGTCCTGAAAAGGGTCCATCAGCCTCTCATCCCAGAGGTGCTGGTCCTCCTGAGTACCCTGGCAGAGAGGGAGGATGGGAACAATTTGTTCCAATGGCCATGAAAGTGACTGAAGTAGACACTGTGGAGTGCCCAGAGCTTGGTCAGACATCGAGGTCTCCAAGTTCATCCCCTGTGTCCTGGGCCATCACCACTCCTCTGGACTTTCATCCTGCCACTCTGGAATAAAGAGTGAAGCTGATGGCTTGAGGCAACTCTGACTCACCAAAATCCAATTCATGCTGCAAGTCAAGACATCATCCCATGATGCCACTGGTCCTCTGAAAACAAAGGACAAACACCAACTGTATGCTGGGCTCCATGCACTGGGGAAAGGCAAAGATAATCCCTGCCCTCCAGGAGCCCACATTCTATTGGATGAGACATCCTGTAAACAAGTGGGAACTTGAAAGATCAACACAGCCTAGATGGAAGAGAGTCTAAGGGAGAAGACCCTATTGGCAGAGGTCCTAGAAAGACCCAAGAGTGCAAGGAGTCTCCTTGTTCAGATGAGTCTGAAGGAGATTAGAAAGCCTGACCCATGTAATGGGGAGAGTTAGGGGCCAAGCCAAGATGGGAACCTCTAAAGCTCCTGCTCTTTTGACAACATTCTGCTGCATAGATCCATGTGCCAACATGAAGATTAGTTAGAGGAATGGGCCTTTTGGAGATCAGATGCCTTATGGAGTTGAATAACAACAGAATGGCAACTTAATTGAGTTTCTATGAAATGCCCAGAATTAGCTGCATGAGAGAAGTGGCAACTTCTGACTCTATAGAAGCATTGACTCCACGTGGCTCTTAAAGGGTGTCATCTTGTGGAATCTACTATAGGAATTTGGAGAGCCAAAGAAAATGTTAAATATGATTCAGTTACCTCTTATCATCATATTCACTGAAAAATCTTCTCCCAGTCTTGTCAGTCTGGTCCTGTCAGCTTCTCTGTTCAAATCACTTCTCTCAGTAGGTTCCTTGTAAAAATAGCATCTCTAGGAAGCAACTGGGTGGCTCAGTGGATGGAGAGCCAGGCCTAAAGATGGGAGGTCCCAGGTTAAAATCTGGTCTCAGACACTTTCCAACTGTGTGACTCTGGGCAAGTCACTTAACCCCCCATTGCCTAGTCCTTATTGCTCTTCTGCCTTAGATCCTATACCCAGTATTGATTCTAATAAGGAAGGTGAGGGTTTAAAAAAATAGCATCCCTTTTCAGTGAGATTCTGGTTCAGCCCCTTATTTAGTGGTGACCCTGGGAAGGTTGACCATCATACTTTATTACTATGTATAGTGTTCTCCCAGTTCTGCTCACTTGACTTCGCATCAGTTCATATCAATCTCTCCAGGCTGTTTTTATTTTTTGTGTGTGTGAATATCTTCTTCTTCATTTCTTATGGCACAATAATATTCCGTTACAATTGTATACCACAATTCATTCAGCCATTCCCCAAATGGGATTCCCCCAACCCCCTAATGGCTATTCCTTTGGTTTCCAGTTCTTTACCACCACAAAAGGAGCTGCTATAAATATTTTAGTACAAGGAGCTCCTTTTCCCCTCTTTGATCTCTTTGAGATACAGACCTAGTAGTGGTATTACTGGGCCAAAGGGTAGGCACAGTTTTAGGGACCCTTATATACCTCTTTTTAAAAAACTCTCATCTTTCATAGTAGAATCAATACTGTGGATTGGTTCCGAGTCAGAAGAGTGGTAAGGGCTAGGCCACTGTATTGTGTTGTGTTGGATTACATCACATCATATCATATTAATTATGTTATATTTATTATATTATATTATATTATTATAGCAGGAACCTGAAGCCTTTGAGACTGGCAAAGACCTATCAATCCTCCACAAGACTTGTGTCCTATTGGCGTGACCTCTGAGGACCCAGGATCGCCTCCACACTATGGCGAGCCATTGAAAGAGGCTCTTGGTGGAGGGGTCCATTTCTAAGTGAGGAACATGAGCCTGCTGAAAGCTGAGCTGTCTGTTTTGGCTAAAGTGAGAGACTCACTGAAAGGAGGGTTTTGAGCTGCTCTTAATAAGTGTTCTTGGGTACAAACGTGACTGGTGATGACACATGCTCCCTCAAAGGAGTCTGCTTGGTCTTGGGATTGGATGGAAGCCATTCGGAGGGTTTTTTGTTTGCTTTCTTTGCTGGGAGACTGACACATTTTCAAAAAACAAGTTTTAGGTGGAAATCCCCATGAAGAAGGGACTGTTTGGTAAAGCCCTGTGTACACTGTCCTGTGCAATTATAGAGAAAGAAGGCACCAGACCATGCAGTATATATACATTTTTTTAATCATCCCCTAAAGTTGGGACCAGGGTAGAAGTCTTCCCTGCCACCAACCACTGTCTTTTATGACTAATCTCTCTCTGTGTCTGTCTCTCTCCCTGTCTGTCTGTCTGTCTGTCTGTCTGTCTGTCTGTCTCTCTCTCTCTCTGTTTCTCTCTCTCTCTTTCTTCTCTCTCTCTCTCTCTCTCTTTCTCTCTCTTTCTCTGTTTTTCTGTCTCTCTGTCTCTCTGTCTCTCTCTCTCTCTCTGTCTGTCTCTGTCTGTCTCTGTCTGTCTCTCTCTCTCTCTCTCTCTCTCTCTCTCTCTCTCTCTGTTTCTCTCTGTGTCTCTCTCTCATCCTCCCTCTCCTCTGACTTAAGGCTTTCTGCCAGGAGCATCCAAGTTAGCACTTAAATAGAAACTCTCAGGGTGTTCTTTCATTGAGTCTTTTTTACTAGATTGTAAAGGGCTGAATGTCAAGAAACCTGCTTGATGCTTTCTAGGTAGTAACTTTGGTCCATGGAGTAAATGGAAAAGATGGATAAGTAGAATAGATGCTTCACAAATGAGCAAGGCCAAGGACCTCAGATTAAGAATTAGAAGAATGTGGCTCAGTCCTTGTTCTGCTATTTACTTACACATGTGAGCTTGGATAAATCACTTCCCTCTTTCAAGACTCAGTTCTCTTACCTATAACTTGAGACAGTTGGAGTAGGTGATCCTCAAAGTCCCTTTCTGTTGAAAATCCTAGGACTTCGTGGATTAAACAAGGTCCAGGTTTTATTTATGAGAGGTGGCAAGATAGAGTGGGGTGGGGGGTGGCAAGTTAGCACAATAGACAGAACACTGGGCCTGAGTTCAAATATGGTCTCAGACACTTACTATGTGACCCTGGGCAAGTCACTTAACCCTTTGGGCCTTAGTTTCCTCATCTATAAAATGAGCTGAAGAAGGAAATGACAAACCACTCCAGTATCTTTTCCAAGAAAGCCCCAAATGGGGTCACAAAGAGTCAGACATGACTAAAAATCTCCTGAACAACAATGGTACAATGGAGGGACAGTTGGCTTCAGAGTCAAGAAGTCCGAAGGTCAAGTCTTCTGATACTTCAGTATTAACTGCCTGAGTGACTTGGTGAGTTACTTGACTTCTCGGTTGTCTAGGGAATTTTTTAAGACTAAAAATTGCAGAAAAGGTATGGACAGGAATGGGTAAATGGAGCTTGCTCATCGGGGAGGCTTCCTACATCAATGGAATCCCATGTCCTGTCCCCATCCATTTGTTCCATCTACTCACCTGTATGGAACCTTTGCCAACCATTGAAGAATGCTTCATTAATGTCATTCACTGAGAAATTCAGGGTATTGACATGTGACGCTGCTATTTATGAGACTCAATTTTCTAAAAGTTCATAGAATTCAGAGATGGAAGAGATCTTGGGCAGAGTCTAGTTCAGCTCTCTTATTTTGCAAGTAAGGAAGCTCAGATATAAAGATGAGAAGTTACCTGTCCAAGGTCACTTAAGTGTTCAGTGGCTGGGACAGGATTTGAGCCCATGTCCTACAACTCCAAATCTCTGGCTCTTTCCATGATTTATTAGTTACCTATTATGTACAGAAAACGATCTTGGGTGCTATGGAAGATGAAAGATAGATAATTCCTGGTTTCTACCCACACAAAGCTTCCATTTTCTCCGGAATTGGTGCCTACATACATAGTCTACCAAACAGAAGATTAGGAAGCATATAGTGTCTCCATGACCCACGGAGACGAGGGCTCTTTCCCCCCGTCAGGTAGCAAGAGATATGAAGACTAGAAAGGTAGAAGGGGTCTAGGTTATGAAGGGCTTTGAATGCCAAACCGAACAGTTTGTATTTGGTCCTGAAAGCAAAAAGGAGTCAATGGAATTTACTGAATAGGGAAGTGGCACAATTGGATCTGTGCTTTAGGATAATTACTTTGGGGGCTGAATGGAGGACAGTTTGGAATGGGGAGAGCCTGGAGGAAGGCAGACCCACGGCACCAGTGCTGACCAATGTCCTCTTCTTCCTAGCCCAGGTTATACTTAAAGTCAATCTTTCCCATGAGATTCCCACGAGTGAGCTCCTTAAGGATGGGCAAGGACTATCTTTGCATTCCCCACATTTAACACAGTGCCTGGCACAGAGTAGTAATGACTAACTTTTTGTTCACATCCTAAGCTTTTGCCAGCCTGCCCACAAGGCACTCCAGTTGTAGTAGAAGACAACAGCTGAGGCCTCGTCGTCTAGGGAGCACCAGTCTTTCTCCCACTCTCATGTTATCTATAGTCATTCCATTGAGGATGGTTATGGGTTATGCAATAAAATAAAAAAGAGCCCAAGGCTCGGGATTGAGGTTTCCGTCATCTTCTTATAGCAGGAGGGCCAGATGTGTTGAGAGGGAGAATTGGAAAAGAGTCAAGTGAATGATCTTTGTGACAAAGAACTATGACAGGATGGGGTGGGGGACGGAGAAGGGTTGGGATTTTCTATTGTTACTGAATGCAGATTTTACTAGAGTGTGTATTGCTGGGGAAAGTGATCTATACTGTTCTGTCTTGTAAGGTACCCAAGATCTTAGGAACAGAAAATACCCAAGGGATGAGCAGAGACAGCGCCGTATCCCAAAGTCAGCTATGGTTGTGTCCTCCTGAGTCTTTCTCTGATCTCTTGGATGTTCATATGTTGGGCGATTATTAGTCTTTCTCACTTCCCTAAAGCTATAATGATGAGGAATTATGATAACAAAAAGTGCTAATATTTAGACAGACACAAACAGAAAGATAGATAGATAGATAGATAGATAGATAGATAGATAGATAGATAGATAGATAGATAGTTGGATGGATAGATGAATGGATGGATAGATAGATAGATAGATAGATAGGTAGGTAGGTAGATAGATAGATAGTTGGATGGATAGATGAATGGATGGATAGATAGATAGATAGATAGATAGATGATAGATAGTTGGATGGATAGATGAATGAATGGATGGATGGATAGATGATAGATAGATAGATAGATAGATAGATAGATAGATGGATGTATAGGTAGATGGTTAGAGATGGATAGGTAGATAGGTGGATAGGTAGGTGGATGGATAGAGTTAGATACATAGATGAATGAATGGATAGATTGATGTATGAATAGAGAGATGGGTAGGTAGATGGAAGGATTGTTAGACTGATAGATACATAGATATACAGATAGAAATGTAGATGAATGGGTAGATGGATGGATGGATAGATAGTTGGATGAATGAATAGCTAGAATTAGGTAGATGAATAGATAGTTGGGTGGGTGGATAGATAGCTGCATAGATGGATAGATAAATAGATGGATGGATGGATGGATAGTTAGGTAAATGGATGGATGGATTGATGAATAAGCAGATAGACAGACATAGATAGATAGATAGATACATACATATATACATACATACATAGGAGGATATTATATGATCTATATCCACTCCTATTCAAGCACCACTATTTTCAATAGCTATCCCTGACTCATGCCACATATTAGCAGATGAAAGTGAAGCTCCCTTATCTTAATAGTACTTTAGATCTTTCCTTTATAATTATTACTTTCCATTTTGTGTCCAACTCATTTGAGTCCTGTTCCCAACCTTCTATTTAGATTGTAAGCTCTGGGGCAGCTAAGTGTCTCAGTAGTTAGAAAGTCAGGTCCAGACACAGAGCTGACAGGTTCTGGGTTCAAATCTAGACTCAGACACTTCCTAGCTGTGTTATCCTGGGCAAATTACTTAACCTCCATTGCCTTGCCCTTACCACTCTTCTGCCTTAGAACCAATACCCAGTACTGATTATAAGATGGAAGGTAAGGGTTTAAAAAAATAAAGATTGTAAGTTCTGAGAAGCCAGGGATAGTAGTTTTTTTTTTTTTTAACCCTTAACTTCTGTGTATTGGCTCATAGGTGGAAGAGCGGTAAGGGTGGGCAATGGGAGTCAAGTGACTTGCCCAGGGTCACACAGCTGGGAAGTGTCTGAGGCTGGATTTGAACCTAGGACCTCCCATCTCTAGGCCTGACTCTCAATCCACTGAGCTACCCAGCTGCCCCCAGGGATACTAGTTTTAAATCTTTGTATTCCCATTGCCTAGCACAGTAAACTGTATTCAATATGTACTTAGTAAACTTTGCTAAATTAAATTGAATTAGATTCGCTTAAAAGTCCTGTTTTTCTCTCATCTTAAGTTGAGTTATATTGGAAGGAGCATGGGACTGGGGGCCAAGAGACCTGAATATGAATCTGGCTCCATCACTTAGCATCATGACCATTGGAAAGTCCTTTTACCTTTCTGGGACTCAGTTTATTCCTCTGAAAAACAGGGATAATAATATTTGCAAATAATAACCCTGTCCAATGGAGGTGTTATTATGACTTTCATATACCATAAAGCAGCATGAATTGTTATTATTTGTGCATGGCACTCTGGGCACATAGAAGAAATGAACTGACCTCATGTGTGGGAGATTTTCATTCCCTGAGAGTGAATTGTTCACTGAAAACTGAAATCAAACATCAGCAAACATTTATGAAGTGGCCACTCTGCATCAGGCACGGTGTTAGATGGTGGGGACACCCACCAGAAACCCAAACCATCTGCCCCCAAAGAGTACTCTGTTGTCTTTCAGGGACTCTTTGGGCAGTTCAAATCACTCTCAGGATGACATTCTTTCATCCTTACCACATTCTTTCTCATAAATTCTCTCTGAGGTTAAGACTGTTATTTCCCATTTTCTCAAAAAAGGAAATTGATATTTGAAAGGGCAAGTGTGTGTGTGTGTGTGTGTGTGTGTGTGTGCACATACATGTCTGTGTGTGAATATGGAGGAGAAAGGACAGACAGACAGAGAGACAGAGAGAAAAGGAGATTGAGAAATTTTTAGGCACTTGAGAACACACAGCAATGACAGTGTGGACTTGATCTCAACAAAGGCTCGGTCCCATGGCAGTAGGTTTCAGTGGTGTTACGGCATTACATACCACATGAGCTGCAATTGGAAGGAAGCTCAGAGATCACAGAACCAGGAAAGGGGAGTAAACTTCAAATATAAGGACCCAAGGGAGAATTCATCAGGTTTGTCATGAGCCTAGAGGAGGAACATCATCTCTTTCTGCTATCAGGGAGCCTGATGGGGGCGGGAGAAAACGTGCCGGCTTTGGATAAAGGATGTGGGGTCCAATTCTAGTTCTGGATGTTGTTGTTCAGTCATTCAGTCACGTGCAACTCTTTGTGACTCCATGGACCATAGCACTCCTGGCCCTTCTATTCTCTACTATCTCCTAAAGTCCGGCCAAGCTCACGGTCCTTGTTTCATGTTCTTGTCCATGCCATTCTCTGTCCATCACGTCCTCTGCTGTCCCCTTCTCTTTTTGCCTTCAGTCTTGCCCATATCAGGGTCTTTTCCATTGGGTTCTGGCTCTCATTATGTGGCCAAAGTCTTTACACTTCAGCTTCAGTATTTGAGCTTTCCCAGAATAGTCTGAATTCATTTCTTTAATTATGGACTGATGGGATCTCTTTGCGGTCCACGGGACTCTCAGAAATCTTCTCCACCACCACAATTGAAAAGCATCATTTCTGTGGTGCTCAGCTTCCCTCATAGTCCAGCTCTCACAGTCATACATCACTCTGGACAAACCGTAGCTTCGACTGTGTAGATCTTTGTCAGCGAGGAGATGTCTCTGCTTTGGTCTAGGCTGTCCAGGTTTGTCATAGTTTTCCTTCCAAGGAGCAAGTGACTTTGAATTTCATGGCTGCAGTCACCGCCTACAGGGATCAAGAATATACAATCTGACATCGCTTCCATTTCTTCTCCCTCCACTTGCCAGGATTTGATGGGGCCGGGTGCCAAGATCTTAGATGGTTTGATGTTGAGCTTCAAGCCAGCTTTCATCCCTCTCCTCTTTCACTCCCTTCCAGAGGGTTCTTAATTCTTCTCTTTCTGCCATCAGAGTGGCATCATCTGCTTCTCTGAGATAGCTGATATTTCTCCCAGAAATCTTAATTCCCATTTTTGATTTGTTCAGCCTGGCATTTTGCATGAAGTCCTCTGCATAAGTCAAATAAATAAGGTAACAATATATACAGCCTTGATGTTCTCCTTTCCCCATCTTAAACCAATCAGACGTTCCGTGTCTGGTTCTAAGTGCTGCTTCTTGACCCATATACAGATTCCTCAGGAGACAGAGCAGTAAGAACATGGGGTGCACCCATGTCTTTGAGGTCTTGCCACATTTGTCACGATCTGCACATTCAAAGTTATTTTCTATCTAACACTGGGCAAGCTCCCTTCTCTGGGCCGGGTCCTTATCTGGAAGATGAGCTGGTTGGACGGGCTGGCTTCTAAAGTCCCTTCGAGCTCTAAAACTCTGTTCTCTCACATTTCAGAGAAGGAAACTGAGGCCCTTTCCCAAAGTCTTGAGAAGCAGAGCCGGGATTTATTTCGGATCTTTTTTCTCCCTTTCTTCTTTCGATGGTGCCTTCTCTCTGAGATCATTCTCCATCTTCTCACTGTATCTTGTATGTCCACAATGGTTTATAGATGGCTTCTTCCCCAACCCCAACTGTGAGTTCCCTTCGGGTAAGAACTGCTTTGGTTTTTATATATCCTCAGTTTTTAGCACAGTGCTTGGGCACATAGTAGCCATTTCCTTAGTGTTTGTTGTTGACTTTTAACTACAGATCCAGGGGTCATTCATTCATTTGACAACCACATATGTGCCTACTATGTCCTGGGACATTAGGGACAGCTAGGTGGCCCCGTGGAGTCAGGAAGACTCATCTTCTCGAATTCAAATCCAGCCTCATATCCTGGACAAGTGTGACCCTGGGCAAGTCACTTAAGCCTAGTCTATCTCATTTTCCTCACCTATAAAATGAGCTAGAGAGGGCAGCTAGGTGACTTAGTGGATTGAGAGTCAAGTCTATAGTCAGGAGGTCCTGGATTCAAATGTGGCTTCAGTTACTTCCTAGCTGTGTGACCCTGGGCAAGTCACTTAACACCCATTGTCTAGCCCTTGCCACTCTTCTGCCTTGGAATCAATGCACAGTATTGATTCTAAGAGAGAAGGTTAAAAAAAGAAAAAGAAAAAAAAAAGGTAGTAGTGGAGAGTAGCTGGGTGGCTCAGTGGATTGAGAGTCAGGCCTAGAGACAGGAGGTCCTAGGTTCAAATCTGGCCTCAGGCACTTCCCAGCTGTGTGACCTTGGGCAAGTCACTTAACCTCCATTGCATAGCACTTACCACTCTTCTGCCTTGGAACCAATACATAGTATTGATTCCAAGATAGAAAGTAAGGGTCTAATGAATAAATAAACAAACAAACAAATAAATAAATGAAAGAAGAGTAAGGTATAGGTTCCTAATAAATAAATAAATAAACAAGCAAACAAACAAACAAATAAATAAGTAAGTAAGTAAGTAAATAAATAAATAAATGATCTTCCTAATGTGTGGATCTGACCCAGTCATTCCCCTGCTCAAGAACCTTCTGGGACTTCCTGTTGCCTTTAGAAGTCTTTCATGTCCAAACCCTTCCTAACTGGGTGACCCTGGGCAAGTCACTAAACCCCCATTACCTAGCCCTTGCCACTCTTCTGCCTTGGAACTGATACTTAGTATTGACTCTCAGGTGGAAGGCAAGGGTTTAAAAAACAAATGAGCTGGAGAAGGAAATGGCAAACCACTCCAATATCTTTGCCAAGAAAATCCCAACTGGAGTCACAGAGAGTTAGCCATGATTAAAAACAACTGAAATGTGTTGGGTCTACTGGGAGGTGGGGGTCCAAAGACAAAAGTGGAGGTCACTAGCAGGACCCCAATAGAGAAAAGTCTCTTGGAGGAGGTGATCCAGTAGGAGAACCAAGAAGGGAGGCCAGGAAGTGGTAGAAAGGAGGGAAAAAACCAGAGAATCACCCTTCTTTTACCCGTGACTCTCTGTTTCCACCAAAGTCCAAAGCCCAAAGCCCACATGCACACCTCTAAGGCTTGGGTGTTCAGGCACTCCGTCCAGGCCACGTGTCTCTGAGAAGAAGGCCTCCTCACTCAGGGAGGGGGCCAACACCCATGCATCATGAACGGAAATCCTGGCACATTTGGCTTGGTTTAAAAAAAGAGAGAGAGAAAAGAAGAGAGGAAAAAACCAGCTGATTCCCCCAAGAGACCCTGGGCAGGAACACACTAGGCAAGAGTCCCTAGTTATGGACAACTGGAGGCTGGACTGCCGACTGGGGATGATCTGGCCAGGAAATATCTACTTCCTGAGGTTCCTCCCAGAGTTCTCCCACTCTGGCAAACCTCAGCTGGAGCCAGAACAGCCAAGAAATCACTCCACCACATTCAGGGCCGCGCCATTGGCTGCCCTGCTTTGGCTCAGCCCTGGAGGCAACTCTGTAGTTTGGCCCCATCCATGGTATGAACATTCCAAATTTCCTACGGAAGCAGGAGGTAGAAAAGGAGCAGCTGGTAAGGAGGCTGGGGCTAGGAAGAAGAGGCCTGATTTAGAGCTGGAAAGGACCCTCGAGGTCAGCTAATTCTCTGGATCATTTTTAAATGAAGAAACTGAGACTCCAGGGAATTGCAATGACTTCCCCAAGGGGACAGAGCCCAGGATTCCAGCCGAAACCCTCAGGCTCCAGTGTCACTCAGAGTAGTCTTAGACCACAATAATCTCTCTCTCTCTCTCTCTCTCTCTCTCATCTCTATCTCTTTCTATCTCTGTCTCTGTCTCTCTCTCTCTCTCTCTCTCTCTTCCTCTCTCTTCCTCTCTCTTCCTCTCTCTTTCTCTGACTCTGTATCTGTATCTATCTCTGTCTCTGTCTCTGTCTCTGTCTCTCTCTCTCTCTCTCTCTCTCTCTCTCTCTCTCTTCCTCTCTCTTCCTCTCTCTTTCTCTGACTCTGTATCTGTATCTATCTCTGTCTCTCTCCTTTCTCTCTTTCTCTCTTTTTCTCTCTGTCTCATCTCTGTCTCTCTGACTGCCTCTGTCTATCTCTCTGTATCTCTCTATCCCTGTCTCTCTCTCTCATCTCTATCTCTTTCTATCTCTGTCTCTCTCTCTCAGTCTCTCTCTCTCTCTCTCTCTCTCTCTCTCTCTCTCTCTCTCTGTCTCTCATCTCTGCCTCTATCTCTCTTTCTGTCTCTTTCTATCTCTGTCTCTCTGACTCTCTCTTTCTTTCTCTGTCTCTCTGCCCCTGTCTCTATCTCTTTCCTTCTGTGTCTGTCTCTGTCTCTATTTCTCTCTGCCTCTCTTTAAACCCTTACTTTTTGTTTTAGTAATACCTCTAAGACAGAAGGGCAAGGGCTAGGCAAATGGGGTGCACAGGATGACCTGGCTAGGAAGTGTTCCAAATCAGATTTGAACCCAGATCCTCCTGACTCCAAGCTTGGCACTCTATCCACTGTGATAAATTTATTAGGATGATAGCTGGTGAGTTTAAAGAGACCTTCAAGGTCCCCTCATTTTACAGAGAAGGAAACTGAGGGTCAGGGAAGCCAGGTTGGCCTGCCTGAAGCCAGAGTGGCAGGAAGGACAGAACTGGGACTTAAATCTAGGTTGTCTAACAACAAGTCCAGCCTTCTTCCCACTTTGCCACCTCAATTCCTCATTTTACAAATAATGATGACAACAATAATAATAATAACTGGCGTTTAGATAATACTTCAGGTTTGCAAAGAGCTTCACATATATTCTCTAATTCAATTCTTATAGCAATATTGTGAAGCAGATGCAATGATTATCTCACTTTTACAGATAAGGAAACTGAGGTTCCAAGAGGTTAAATGATTTGAACAGGGCCAAACAGATGTTAGATCTGAAATGAAATTTTAACTCAGGGCTTCCTGACTCTAGTCAGCCTGTCAGCGAGCATTTATTAAGCACCTACTGTTAGATGTTCAGGCATTAGACTAAGTGCTGAGGACACAAAGAAAGCCCTCCATCCCCCCAACAAAAGAACACAACAGATCCACTGAGGATTTCCAAGTTTGGCAACGGACACACTGTACTGACTGTCAAATGAGAAAATGGAAGCCCAGAGAGGGAAGGAGACTTGATTAAGGTCACACAGCTAGCTAGTGTCAGACTCAGGTCCTGTGACCCCCAGAAGTGGAGGGTCCTACCACTACAGAAGGGACACATGTTAGAACACGCTAACACACAGGTTTCCACCATTTCCCACTCCACAGGATTAGGCAACTAGAACACAGAACTTTTTCTTCTCTGAGCTAAATCCCCTCTTTCCAAATGGTTTGGCATTTCTCCATGAAACAACCAGCACTTTCAGTATTTTTTCCCAGAGTACCCATGATTCACCTTTGCTCCATGGAGCATGCAGCATCACAGCAGGCAGAAAGCATTTGCAATCAGTGTGCTAAGTTCATTAAGCACAAGCCCTATCGTCCATATAATTCAAATTCCTTCTGTTTAAAGAAAAGGAAGTGGGGGGCACTGGCAGGAGTCAGAATAGAAACGCCATACCTTCACTAGGATTTCTTGACTGGCCCTTCACCAAAGCAAGAATGTGATGTGATTACCCATGGCTGAAACAGAGGGCTCACTCGGTTCCAAGAAGCCATCTGGGAGATAGTATGGGTGTGGGACGGTGCAGGAAATCTGGGGAATTCAGTGATGGAGGAAGATGAAAGGCAGGATCTGAGCCTCTCTGGGGGCAGTCCTGGGAGGCTAAGGTAACATTTGAATCAAGTATAGAAGCGAGAACTATTAGGGAGTGTGGCATAATGAATAGCGTACTGGACTTTGCAGGAAATTCTCGTTTCAGTCGTATCCAACCCCATTTGGAATTTGCTGGCACAGATATTGGAGTGGTTTATCATTTCATTTCTTTTTTCTGGCTCATTTTACAGATGGAGAAACTGAGGCAAGCAGTGTTAAGTGACTTGCCCAGAGTCACACAGGTAGTGAGTGTCTAAAGTCAAATTTGAATTTATGAAGATGAGTCTTCCTGACTCCAAGCCCAGTGCTCCATCTGTTACACCATCTAAGATGCCTTAGCAGCAGGTAAACTGAGGCTCATCCTTCTTTAGCACTTACTAGTTCAATGATCCTGGTCCAGTCACTTAACTTCCCAGCACCACAGTTTCTTCATCTGTGGTCCAGTCACTTAACTTCCCAGCACCACAGTTTCTTCATCTGTAAAAAGAGAATGCCGGATTTAATGGAACTTTCAAGGACTCTTTCTGCCCCAGATTGATATAATCTCATTATCTCCTCAGCTATCCTGCTCTCTTCAAGGTTGTCTGGAACATTCTAATACTCACAAACATTTCAGGAGAACTAGAAGACCCACAAAATACCCAGGAGACATTCTCTCATGATAACCTCAAAATAACTTAATGACTTAAAGAATACCAGGGTTAAGACTTCCATTTTACAGATAAGGAAACTGAGGCTCCCAGAGGAGGAAGTGACTTGGCCATGACATTTGTATGTGGAGGTGGGGAGGCAATTTGAATTGTGGGCTCCCCTAACTCTAAACCGAGTGTTCTTTCATAGACAACTATAGAGAATGCCATCCTACAGTTAGCTGAGTAACTCAGGAGAATACTAAGAATTTCTTTGTCTAGTGGTCCTTACAAACAGACTTTAAGAGTGGGAGGAGCCCCCAGAAGAGCTCCTTTATGGTTATAACCGCATGATAGTCTAAACTTTTCTTCCAGCTCTAATAAATATTATCTACACTAAAAACCCTTGAAGCCAGACATCACCACATCGATGATCGGTCTCCCTCTTCTTAACCTCTCTTCCCACTTCTATGTGCCCTTTGCTCCTCCCTCACCCCTCTTCTTTCCACCTCGTAAATCTGGGCATCCCCCAAGGTTCTAGCCTTGGTCACCTCCAAGGTGCTAGATGTTCCGCATGGACACTTGAACTTTGGACTCTCCCATGGACTGGAAAAAAAAATGGTGCAAATGGTGCTAAAAAAAATGGCTCCTTTATCAATTAACCAAATGGCAATTATTGATTAAGAATCCACTATGGGATTCACCCTATGGGGTAGGAGACAGAGGATAGTGTATCATCTCTGCCCTCAAACTCAGTTCTAGTCTATTCAACAAATATGGATTGTGACTCCTGTGAGCCAGACAAAGGGAAATCCAGAGAGACTTGGCTTCCTGCCCTGGGTTCAAGCTCTGCTTTTGACATAGACTGGCTGTGACCCTGGGCAACCTCTCAGTTTCCCGAATAATTCTGTAAGATTTGAACTTGTAAAAATGCTGCCAATCTACGATGGTGGAGAGAGTTTTCTTCTTAGGAGCTCCTCATACCAGTGAAATCTTAGGTTCTTACCATATCTGAGGTGCTGGGGATACAGAGTCAAAGAGGAAAAAAAAAGTCCCTGCCCTCAAGGGGCTTATATTCTTTTTTTTTTTTTAACACCCTACCTTTAACTTTCTATCTTACAATCAATATTGTGTATTGTTTCCTAGGCAGAAGAGTTGTAAAGGCTAGGCATTGGGGGTTAAGTGACTTGCCCAGGATCACACAGCTAAGCAGTCTCTGAGGCTAAATTTGAACCCAGGACCTCCCATTCTCAGGCCTGATTCTCAATCTACTGAATCTGTCCCCAAGGGGCTTACACTCCTGGGGGTAGAGGTGGGGCAGATACCCAGTTAAGTGTGTGCAAATTATGTACAAAGTGATGACAATGGTTATCTCATTCTCCTCTCCCTCCAATAATGGCCTTTTACTCTAATTATTTCATTTTGCAGAGGAGGAAACTGAGGCCCAAGGGAGTTACATAAAGGCCACAGAGGTTGTATATTTCCTGAGAGTTCATCCAATCCAAATCTCTTTTACCAAGGAGTAAACTGAGGCCCCGGGAGAAGTAACTTGCTCTAAGTCACCCAGATAGTGATAATCAAAACCAATATTTAAACTTAGAATCTCTGACCCCAAAGCCAAAACTATTTCCATTTTCCACTGAATCATGTTGCTTCATCATTAGCTTCTCGAACCCACTTAAAAACTCCCCATCCAGCTCATCCTTCTCACCTCCATCTTGGCTGCTGGCCTCTCTCCATCCTCCCAGGCGGGGAGGTCCAGAACCTCAGCGTGCCCTCGACTATTCATACCACCTCCATCTTATGGAGTATCTGGGACTGCCAATTCGTCTTCTCTTCCCTTTGTGCCCCCCTTTCCTCCCTCCAGGAATCCCCAGCTGGGACCCACGTCTGTCCTTTCCTAGACTATTGGAATAGCGTCTTGACTCGAGTCAGCACTTTCTCCACCCATCTTCCATTTTGCTTGGCCAAGTCGTCTTCCTGATGCATCACTGATCTCTTCCTTCCCAAACTTCTCACGGCTTTGGACCGGATGTTCCATTGTACATGGGTTGCCCTCACCTTCAGGAAGGACTTACTGGTGTACTTGTCCTTTTCACTGTACATTTCTTGAAAGAGGGCAGGGTCCGGTTATCATCTTTACATCCTCAGTGCCCAACACGGTTCTCGGCACACACTAGGTGCCTAATAACTGTTTAGATCAATCTATCGGCATTTTTTATTGTTTTTCAGCCATTTCGGTCATGTCTGACTCTTTGTGACCTCATTTGGAGGTTTCTTCCCAGGATACTGGAGCGGTTTCCCATTTCTTTCTCTAGCTCATTTGACAGATGAGGAAACTGAGGCAAACGAGGTTCTGAGTCAGAAGATAAAGGTTTTAAAAAATAACAATAATAATGACTAGCATTTCTGTAGCTTTTCGAGGCTTACAAAGCATATTTTGTCATTTAGCTCATTCCATGCAGCAGCCTTGTGTATTATTATCCCCCTTTGACCGATGGGGAGACTGAGGCTGGGAGGCTGCACTTGTCCGGGTTAGACAGCTCATGGCCTCTGGCCTCTTCATTTCTCCCAGCCCCATCTTCCTCACTGGCAACCCGAGAAGCACAGCTCCTCTCCCAGAGGATGGGTCATGGGGAGTCTCCAGTGAGCTAATGTCTGTGAAGCGCTTTGCAAACCTTGAAGTGCTACCTAAATGTCAGCTCTCATCATGTCTGTCCTCGGCAAAACAAGTGGGCCGCAGCCGAGGAAGCTGCTCTCTCCAGCCAGGCCATGATGCAACTGGACGACTGCCCGGCCGCTCTGGCTGGAGCACATCTGGAGGGACTAAACCTCAGCCGTTCCTGCCTAAGTGGACTCGGCTCTGGCCCAAGCAGCCCATCCAGCCTGTGGAATGAATCGGAAGCCCTCACGTCATGGGGCTTCTATCAAAATCTCTGGGAAGACGGAGAATGCCAGGCCCGGCCGGGCAAGTCCGACCTCCCAGGAGACAGCTTCACTTCCTCAGGGTGGCATCTATTCCACTTAAATAACGGCCCAGTGTCTGTAAGGCCACCAGTCTATGAACTCTGGGAAGGCGGGGCCTGGCTTGTTTGGATTGTCTATCTTCTCCGGGACCTAGCACTGATCCAGGCTGGGCCTGGTGCGCTCCTGGGTCCCTGGAGCTCACGGTCCCCAATGGGCATCCTGGAAAGGGCCCAGCCCCCAGGGAGTAGCTTGGCTCTGACTGTCTTCTGGTTCTATGGAAGCTCCTGGTCAATAGAGACTGTTTCCTCTTTGTCTCCAGATCTTGAGCTCCAAGCACAGGGCCTGAGACAGGGATGGACCTTAATAAACACTTGTTTCTTTGGACAGAACCACTGTGGCACCAAAGGGTGATGAATCCTTGGGGAAGGTGCCTTCACGTCTCACCCAAGAGCCAACCTGGTCAAGGGATCCTTGGTGAAGACCAGAGATGGTTCAGCCTAGGGGCTAACTGGTGGGAAGCAGAGGGAGTTCTGGTTCTAAATTCTACCTTGGACACTGAGCTGGGTGGCCGTGGCCAAATCCCATAACTTTGCAAGTCTCAGAAAATGGTCTTTTCTTGACTTATTGGTACAGAGGCATCGACCGTGCCCAAATAAAGTGCCCATCGTTGAGGACTTTATATCTTGTATTGGGAGACATAATAATTATAATCATTAATAAGAATAAGAAAAGGGGGCGGCTGGGTAGCTCAGTGGATTGAGAGCCAGGTCTAGAGACAGGAGGTTCTGGGTTCAAATCTGGCCTCAGCCACTTCCCAGCTGTGTGACCCTGGACAAGTCACTTAACCCCCATTGCCCACCCTTACCACTCTTCTGCTTTGGAGCCAATACATAGTATTGACTCCAAGACGGAAGGTAAGAGTTTTAAAAAAAAGAATAAGAAAAAACTAATTAATAAGAACAAGAATAATAGCAATCATTTCTATGGGTAGCTAGATGGCACAGTGGATAGAACATATGGGCTGGGAATCAAGAAGACTCATCTTCATGGGTTCAAATTGGACCTCAGACACTTCCTAGCTGTGGGATCCTGGGCAAGTCACTTGACCCTCTTTGCCTCAGTTTCCTCATCTGTCAAATGAGCTGGAGAAGGAAATGGCCAACCACTCCACTATCTTTGCCAAGAAAATCCCAAATGGGGGCATGAAGAGTCCGACACAACTGAAACAACTGAACCAGAATAAAAATCATTTCTCTACCGCTTAGGATTTGCAGTATGTCACATCTGCTTTCTTATTTAATTATCACAACTCCTCTGTGAGGCAGGGGCTGTTTTTAGCCTCACTGGAGAAACAAAAAACCAGAATCTTGGGCAAGACCATAGCACTAGCAACTGGTAGAACCCGTCCTAAAAACTCAGGGCTCCGGGGCTTTCTCTGCCTCCCAGGACACATACAAAGGGCAAACACTCTTCAAGTATGTTAGGATAAAACAGGTCTTGGAGTAGGAAGGAATTTTTTTCAGGCTTTGAAGCCTAATACAGACTCAGGGGGGAAAAATACAACTCGGAGACGTAAGAGCCGATTCCTTAAATTGTTTATGAAGTGAATCATGACTGAATTCATTCAGCCTGGTGGCTCACTCAGGGAAAGGAGGGAGGAATGTTGGAAGAGGCAGGAATGCAAACACCTTTGACTACAGCCTTTCTCTGGGAAAGGGTCACCCGCATAATCACTCCCAGCTGTCTCAGCCTTGTTTCCACCTTCAATATAAATATCAGAGACGGATGAAGATGCTCCCTGACTAGACTCAAGCCCAGCCTAGACAGCTTTTGGAAATTCAGGGTATGCTTTTCCTAAAGTTTCTTCATTTTTCCCTTCCCTCTCTGATGGAAAACATCGTTCTTCCTGTTGTAGCATGTGGAAAAGGGAAGAGAGAGAGAGAGAGAGAGAGAGAGAGAGAGAGAGAGAGAGAGAGAGAGAGACAGAGAGACAGAGAGACAGAGAGACAGAGAGACAGAGAGACAGAGACAGAGAGAGAGAGACAGAGAGAGAGAGAGAGACAGAGACAAAGAGAGACAGAGAGAGAGAGAGAGAGAGAGACAGAGACAGAGAGACAGAGAGAGAGTGTGTGAAAGAGAGTGTGCGTGTGTGTGTGTGAGAGAGAGAGACAGAGACAGAGACAGAGACAGACAGAGACAGAGAGAGAGAGAGAAACAGAGAGAGACAGAGAGAGAGACAGAGAAAGACAGAGAGAGAGACAGAGACAGAGAGAGAGAGAGAGAGAGAGAGAGAGAGAGAGAGAGAGAGACAGAGACAGAGACAGAGACAGAGACAGACAGAGACAGAGAGAGAGAGAGAAACAGAGAGAGACAGAGAGACAGAGAAAGACAGAGAGAGAGACAGAGACAGAGAGAGAGAAACAGAGAGAGAGACAGAGACAGAGAGAGAGACAGAGAGAGAGACAGAGACAGAGACAGAGAGAGAGAGAGACAGAGAGAGAGACAGAGAGAGACAGAGACAGAGAGAGACAGAGAGAGAGAGAGAAGCAGACTAGACCTGAACTCGGGACCAAATTGTTGTTTTGGAGGTTATTATCTTCATCCATAACAGATGACAATTATCATGTCATTTAGCTGATTCCCGGACGCCATCACTCTGAGAAATATTAAGGATGGAGTTTTCCCATTATTCATCTTCTCGATCTGGGCGAAACAAGACACATACACCTACATTCAATATCCAGTGATACATTGCTCAAATGTTCCTTTGGAATGGTTGGACTATTTTGTCAAACCTTATTATCCATTATTTCACTTGTCACTTTGGGTGGACGTCCCCTTGCCTCACTTATTATGTTGAGCTACAGAGGCAGTATGGGAGCAGAGCAAAAGACCCCAGAAAAATCATTCTCCCTCCTTGTTACCTGAGTGACTTTCAGCCAGTTGTGTCCCCTGTCCCAGCCTCAGTTTCTCTCATATGTAAAGTTAGATAATACCTAAGATCTCTGCTAACTCTAGAGCCAAAGGCTGCTGGATGGTACAGTAGAAAATGTGAGACTTGGAAATAAGAAGCTCTGAGTTCAGGAGCAGCTGGGTAGCTCAGTGGATTGAGAGTCAGACCTAGAGATGGGAGGTCCTAGGTTCAAATCTGGCCTCAGATACTTCCCAGCTGTGTGACCCTGGGCAAGTCACTTAATTCCCAGTGCCTAGCCCTTTCCACTCTTCTGCCTTGGAACCAAGACACAGTAGTGATTCTAATATGGAAGGGAAGGGTTGTTTTCATTTTTTGGTGGTTGTTGTTTCTTTTTTTTTTTTAAGTCAGATACTTTCTAACTATATGTATGACCCTGAGCAAGTCATTAAATCTCTTTCACCTTTACATTTCTCATCTGTCAACTGAGTTTGCTAAAAGCACTTACCTGATAGAGCTGTTATTAGAACCAAATGAGCTAAGGGAAATAAAGTACTTTCTAAGTTTGCCACACAAATGTTAGCTATTCCAATAATGGAGGGGAATCGTTGTTGTTATTTTTCAATCATGTCCCACTCTTTGTGACCCCATTCAGGGTTTTTTTGTTGTTGTTGTTGATGTTGTTGTTTTTTAAACCCTTACCTTCTGTCTTGGAGTCAATACTGCTCCAAGGCAGAAGAGTGGTAAGGGTAGGCAATGGGGGTCAAGTGACTTGCCCAGGGTCACACAGCTAGGAAGTGTCTGAGGTCAGATTTGAACCCAGGACCTCCCTTCTCTAGGCTTGGCTCTCTATCCACTGAGCTACCCAGCTTCCCTCAGGGTTTTCTTGACAAAGATACTGGAGTGATTTTCCATTCCCTTCTCCAGTTCATTTTACAGATAAGGAAACTGAGGCAAAGAGGGATAAGTGCTTTGTCCAGGGTCACACAGCTGGTAAGTGTCTAAGGTCAGATTTGAACTCAGGAAGACAAATGTGCCTGACTTCAGGCCCAGGACTCTATGCACTGTGACACCTAGCTGACCTAGAACGAGAGGTTATCAAAAGCAAGCTTGTCGTTTTACATATACGGAATCTGAGACTGAGAGCGGTGTAAGGAGGCGAGGGGAGTCCTTCACAGCTGGGAGAGGGAATGGGAAGGGAACAAACAATCGTTACTACTTGCCATGTCCACTACACTCTTTACGAAGACTTGATCCTCACCACAATCCTGCCAGATGAATACTGTTATTTTCTTCATTTTATAGTTGAGGAATCTGAGTCGGACAGCAGTTAAATGACTTCGCCAGGTTTATATAGCCAACTAGTGTCTATGGCTAGATTCGAACTCGAGTCACCCTGATCGCAGTGCTCTAACCACCCAACTACCAGCCACACTCCTGATTCCTAGTCTAACGTTCCTTCTATGATCCCATTTGGTTTATCTGCTCGTATTTTCACATTTTTAGTTCCTCCAGCATGGGAGCATGTTCTGGTGCTTCTAGAAATGGACCGAGTCACTCAGTGAATTCACAGGTTCCCTAGTTATTCCTCGTTGGATACGCATGGCCTCTAGGCTTGTCAAAGATGCTTCGCAGGTTCAGGACTGGAAGGGATCCCAGATTCCTATCTGGAAGGGTCCCTCAAAGGCCATCTGATCCAATCCTCTCACTTCTCATCCATCCTCATGAGTAAACTGAGGCCCAGAGAGGGGCAATGAGTTACCTAAGGTCATACCAGTAGGAAGAGACAGAGCTGGGACCTCAACCTACTTTCTCTGATACCAAATCTCTAAATCCCTTATTTGAATGGAAAATATTTTTTAGTGAATTCTGTGCACAGAGCACTGGACTCATTGGACAGAGGAAATATGCCCAAAGAGAGAAAATTATTTAACCATTATCCCACAGGATGTGACAGAGTCAGGATCAGAACTGAGGTCTTTTGACCAGAGACAAACTCACTGCTCTGTCCACTGTACTATCCTGCCTCTCTTACTAAATAAGAAGAATTCTCCTTGTTAAACTGGCAAATGCTGAGCTCATCTGTGCTGACCGAAGACATTCTTAATCATGAGAAAGATTGCAAAACTCACCTAGGCTTGTGAGAGTGGCTTATCCATTTTTGGCCCAAGAGGCATCACTGGGTTCTGGCTACAGCTACAGACTACAGTCCATTGTGACGTTTCCCTTAACTGTATGAGAACACAGATTCAGTGCCATCTCTGTTAGGCAAACGGCCATGGCCAATGGAGCTCTCCCATCATGAGAAATGAACAAGACCTATCTCCATGCCCAGCTGGCATGGCTAGGTGGCACAGTGGATAGAGAGGCAAGCTCAGAGTCAGGAAGCCCTGAGTTCAAATTTGCCCTTAGATGCTTAATAGTTATGTGACTCTGGGCAAGTCCCTCCACCTGTTTGCCCCAATTGCTCACTTTAAAATGAGCTGGAGGACGGGAGGTCCTAGGTTCAAATTCAGCCTCAGCCACTTCCCAGCTGTGTGACCCTGGGCAAGTCACTTGACCCCCATTGCCCACCCTTACCACTCTTCTGCCTTGGAGCCAATACACCGAAGTTAAGGGTCTAAAAAAAATGAGCTGGAGGAGGAAATGGCCAACCACTCTAGTGTCTCTGCCAAGAAAATCTCAAATAGGATCACCAGAGAATCAGACATGGCTGAAAAAGACTAAAGCAGACCCCAGTGATTGGGGCACCATCTAGTTGGCTACTGGATGGTCCACTGAGTCCAGGGGATGATGGAAAAGAAGGTCTTGTCTTACTTTAAAACAGGATCCCCTGTCTAACATCCACAAAAGGAATGTTTATGGTTCCTCAAGGTTTACAAAGCTCTTCCTATACATTCCAGCTAGGACTTCATTAGTATGAATAATGAAAGCTATGAAGTTAGTTCAAAACAAAGGCATAGTGTTGGAGTTTTTTAACCCTTGCTTTCTGCCTTAGAACCAATATTGCCTGCTTCCAAAGCAGAAGAGCAGTAAGGATTAGGCAATGAGGGTTAAGTGACTTGCCCAGGGTCACACAGCTGGAAAGTGTCTGAGGCCAGATTTGAACCCAGGACCTCCCGTCTCTAGGTCTGGTTCTTAATCTACTGAGCTATCCAGCTACCCCTAAAGGCATAGTTTTTAAAATATAAAAGCAAAACCTTACCCCGTCCCCTCCAAAAATGAGGGCATGCTCTTCCATAAATATATATATGCATATATATATATATGATCAATAAGAATATTGAAGACATATTGAGTTATGTTGGTGATCATATATGTTGGAGACACATGACACCAAGATACATGTATAGGGGAATACCTAAGAAGAGAGCACATGTGCTATGCTAAATGTGGAGGCAGGAAGAAATGAGTTCAAATCTGGTCCCAGACACTAAATGGTTATGTGACCACCAGCAAGTCATTTAACCTCTATCAGCCTCAGTTTACTCCTCTGTAAATTGGGGAAGACTTACTTCTGAGAGCTGTCTTGAAGATCAAATGAGATAATTTTGGTAAAGTGCTTGGTATTACTCTTGGCACATAGTAGGTGCTTAACCTAACCAAGCACCCATGTGATCCTGGACTATGTTACACTGTCCCTATATTCCCTGCCCCTGGAACAGAGCCTCGTGCATGGGAGGAACTTGACATGGATCTGTTCATTTGCTGAATTACATCTTCTCTCTGTCTCTCCTGGGCTCTAAGGAGAATTATTTCTGTCCCTTCCCCTTGGGCTCCAATTCCCCAGATTCTTCAATCTGGAAAATCTCCCTGATGGTAGACCTCTAGTTCTATTCAAAACCAAACAAAACCAAACAAAACCCACCCCACATTCTTGTTTCACTGTCTTCTAGCAGCTCCTCTCTCCTCTTCTCTCCTTCTCTTCTCTTCTCTTCTCTTCTCTTCTCTTCTCTTCTCTTCTCTTCTCTTCTCTTCTCTTCTCTTCTCTTCTCTTCTCTTCTTT
>NC_058131.1:706514735-706526838 GCF_016433145.1 Gracilinanus agilis
GAGAGAGAGAGAGAGAGAGAGAGAGAGAGAGAGAGAGAGAATGAATGAGAGAGATGGAAGGCACTGTAGAGCTTATCTGGTCCAACCTCTTCATTTTACAGATGAGAAAACTAAGATCAGAGAAAAAGACCTCAGACTTTGCTTAAGGCCCTTGGACTCCAAACCTATCACGTTTTGCCATCCTACTTTGCTTGCACACACACACACACACACACACACACACACACACACACACACACACACACACTCACACAGAAGTAGTCATGACATCACTGATGATGGTACTCCGAGTGCTTTTCCAAAACCAGGTACCACTCTCAGCCTCTTGGCTCAGCTACCTCCACCTCTACAGAGGCCACCCTAAGCCTCTATTGGTCTTCCTTCCTTACTGCAAGGCATCTCACTCTGACCACTCTCATTCGTTGGTCTATTTTTGAACTCTGGGCTTACCATGGAGTTTCTGATCACTTCTCCAAGTGGATGAAGTCACAGGTTTCAAGGCTGAATCTCATTTGGTGGTTTTTATGCCTTCCAAGATAACGATCAAAGATCTTTGTTCTTAATGTCAGCCTCCAGGGGAAACTGGGGGCCAAAGTATGCCAACGAGTGCCACTGGTCAGACTGGTCTGGAGGCCTCTTTGCTCTGGGCAGTGAATGACAGGAAAGTATTATGTCTCCACCATCCAGGGAAAGGAGAGATCGGAGGTAATTATCTACATAATTCTTGGGGAAACCACCGCTCTACCACCGCCATCCAAAGCCTGCCATTGCCACTTTAATCATTTCACCACTCCATAGCGAAAGAGGGCATGCTTGAAGGGTGAAGCCTTTGAGAACCCCCCTACATCCAGGACAATGGCATACTGAAAGATAACGCCTTGGATCTGTTTCATTTCCATAGTCAAGATGATTTGGGAACCCAAGTAGAGATAGTTTTCCCTTATCATGGCAACCAGCTGGTGAAGAAGAGAGAGTTCTGAGCCTGGAATCAGGAAGATCAGCGTTCATATCTGGCCTCAGATATTAGCTATGTGATCCTGGGCAAATCACTTTGCCTCTGTCTGCCTCAGTTTCCTTCAGTGTAAAATAGGGATACTAATAGTATTCATCTCTCAGAGTTTTTGTGAGGACTAATGAGACGATAACTTGTAAAGCACTTTATAAACTTTAAAAGGCATTTATGTGCTAGTTATTATTATTACTGGCAGCAGTGGTTAGGGTGTTATTCCTAGAGTCAAGAAGACCAGAATTCAAATTCTACCTCAGATACTTACTGACTATGTGACCCCCAAACAAGTCACTTAACCCAGTTTGTCTCGCTTTCTTCATCTAAAAAATGAGCTGGAGAAGGAAATGGCAAATCACTCCAGCATCTTTCCCAAGAAAACTCTAAATTGAGGGGTGGGTGGGGGTGATGGGGGCAGCTAAGTGGCCCAGTAGATTGAGAGCCTGGCTTAGAGATAGGATGCCCTGGGTTCAAATCTAGCCTCAGATACATCCTACCTGTGTGACCTTGGACAAGTCACTTAACTTCCACTGCCTAGCCCTTACCACTCTTTTGCTTGGAACCAATATACAATATTAATTCTAAGTAAAAAAGTAAGGGTTTGGGGGGGGGACCCAAATGGGGTCCCGAAGATTCAGATAGGACTGAACAACAGAATTCTTGTTATAATTATCAACCAATAAATATTTATTAAGTGCCTACTATGTGTCAAGCACTGTGTTAAGGTCTATGAATAAAAAGATGAGACAAAAGACAGTCTCTGCCTTCAAAGAACTTGAGATCTAATTGGGGAAACAGCATGCAAGCAAACATATCAAGATAAATAGGGTCCAATTAAAAGAAGGAGGGGACTGGAATCAAAAGGGGTTTGGGGAAAATTTCCAGTAATTCCCTCTAGCCTTTGGTCCATAGCCTGCCAAGATTTATTGGATCCACACTGTCTCATTTGACATCATAATAGTGAATATTCACATAGTACTGAAAGCTTTGCCAAGCTCTTTTCATAAAGTATCATTTTACAGATGAGGAAACTGAGGCAGAGACAAAATTAGTGATTCAATCAGGGTTGTGCAGTAGGTGAGTCTGGTCTGAGGCAGGATTAGTGCAGTTCTGCACCTTCCATGCCACCTTGCTGCCTTTAAACAAGACAATTGTCCTTCCAAGAGCCATTTACCCAGAAAGCAACCGAAAGTGCCATCCCTTCCTCCTCTTCTATCCCAACTCTCTTCCCCCCAGACCCCACAAATCGAGATTGTCTTTTCTGGTCAGTCTGAAGCTCTCCCCAGCATGGCCACCCAGGTGGGGGTAGATGGACACACCCTTTCCTGGAGTTACTGTTATTTGGTCTTTGTTTCTGTCATATCCAACTCTTTACAATCCCACTGGGGAGTCTCTTGGCAAAGTTATTGGAGTGGTTTGCCACAACTTGTTTTACAGATGAGGAAACTGAGGCAAACAAAGTTGTGATGACCACTCATGACCCCATTTGGGGTTTTCTTGGCAAGATACTGGAGTGGTTTTCCATTTCCTTCTCCAGCTTATTTGACAGATAAGGAAACTGAGGCAAACAGAGTTAAGTGACTTGACCAGGGTTACACAGCAACTCAGATCCTCCTGCCTCCAGGTTAGCACTCCATCCATAAGTGCTGCCCCTTCCAATAACAGTGTTCCTATTAATTGGTTCTGTTTCCATCTCTGGAGAGGGAAAGATGAAAGAGATGGCAGACCAGGGTTGGCAAGGGAATAACATGAAGTGTGATGGGAGCAATGGGCTTGGTACTGTGGGCCACGCAAGGCACTCACCAGTCTGGAACTTGGCAATTTCCATGCATGATGTTTCCTCTGAGAGAAAATATTATACACTTTTTGAAGGCAGGAGCTATTTCACTTTTCTTTTTGTCGCTGGCATCCAGCACAGTGTCTGGTAAACCGTGGGGACTTCAGTCTTTATTGATTCACTGGCTGATCAATTGGCCTGTTTGGCAAGCAAGACTTGTCGTCATCCAAGCCAATGGGTTCCGTGCCGGAAGCCGGTCCCCAGAGGCTTGGGAGGTCAGCCATAGCCTCCCACTAAATGAATTTTTAAACTCGTGCTCAGTCCAGTCCCATCCCTGGAGCTTCAGCTTAGGGGCTCATCAGCACTCAGAATTACACGGTGTGTAGCTAATCGCGAAACACTCCATGAACCTGATGTTCTTTCTTGATATGCCCAACAGTCTATTCCACAGTTTGGCAACCAAAGGAAGGAAGAATTCGATTTTGTGTGACTGGCCCAGTGCATCCTGGGGTCATTGAGTACACCGAAGCCTGACTGGCACGGAACCTCAAGATCAAAGGATGGTCTGGAGTTGGAAGATAGCCATGATATAATCCCTTATTTAATTTTATTATTTTTTAAATTTTTATTTTGAATATTTTCCCCATAGTTACATGTCTCATGTTCTTTCCCTCTCCCCCAAGCCCCCCAACCCCCCTTAGCCAACACACAATTCCACAGGGTTTTACATGTATCATTGATCAAGACCTAATTCCATATTATTGATAGTTGGACTAGAGTTATCGTTTAGTGTCTTCATCCCCAGTAATATCCCCATCAGCCCATGTAATCCTCTTATTTTACAGATGAGGAAACTGAGGCTTGTCTGGCCTGTGCCATGTAGGCAGCAAATATTAGAGACAAGATTTAAACCCAGGTACTACTGACTCCTGCTATCGACTTTGCTTCTCTGCCTCAAGGCTCAACTCAAAGGGGTCAGAAATGGCTTCGAAGCTTTCTAGATGAGCCTTTGCCCAACCAAGGTAGCTTTTCCACAATCCTTCCCCAGCCTGTGATCAGATTCTCCCTTAGGTACCCCATAGTGATTCTGCTTTATCAGTGAGGCTGCCTTAAAATGAAGCATGTGGGCATGTATGGTGGGTGCCAAAGGCCTAGAAAGTGGGGTCGGAAAATTGGAGTCCAAATCCTGCTTCAAATACTAGCTCTAGACCAGGGTCGGCAACCTTTTTGGCCGTGAGAGCCACAAACGCCACATTTTCTAAAATGTCATTTCGTGAGAGCCGTGCAGTGCTCACAGAGCCGCTCCTGTAACAGCGCCTGAAAAAAAATGGACTTTATGGCTCCTGCAGAAAGAGCCATCTCTGGCCCTCGAAAGAGCCGTACGTTGCCGACCCCTGTTCTAGACCAAGAACAAGTCAAATCCTCTTTAAACTTATTTCTTCATTTGTAAAACTTACTGTTGTAAGGAGCAGCTACATGGTTCATTAGATAGAAAGCCAAGTCTAGAGATGGGAAGTCTTGGGTTCAAATCTGATCTCAGACACTTCCTAGCTATGTGACCCTGGGCAAGTCACTTAACACCCATTACCTAATCCTTACCTCTCTTCTGCCTTGGTACCAATACACAGTATTGAGTCTAAGAAGACTAACCCTTACCACTCTTCTGCTTTGGAACCAATATTAAGTATTTATTCTAAACTAAGATAAAAGGCAAGGATTAAAAATAACAACTCTACAACTTACTGTTGTAGACAAAACACTTTGCAGGCTTTCAAGAACTCTCTAAGTGTGAGTTATTATGATTTTAGTCATTCTAAAACAAAATTATAGCAACTAACATTTGAGGTTTATAATACATTTTCCAAATTGTTTTTATTTGATTCTCACAACCACCCTTGGAGGTCAGTGCTATTATTACCCCATTTTACAGATGTAAAAACTGAGGCAGGTGTTAGTTACATGATTTGTCCGGGGCCACACAACTAATAAATGTCTGAGGCATGATTTGAATTCAGGTCTCCTTTACTCCAAGTCCACACTCTATCCATCTTCTAAATAAAATTATATGGAGCTGAGCACAGTCCTTTTTATCACATTCCCATCTTTGGTCAATAGTGCCACTAGGAGGTTATTGTGAATTTCCATTAGAAGCATTCTGGGTGGGGGGAAGCCCATTCTTTTAACTTCATGAGTCAAACTCGGAATGCTAACTTAGAGTTAATGTTTCCTTGATTTCCCTTCATTTCCAAGGGCCATAGTGATACAAGCCTTAATTGTCAAGAATGAATCATACAAAATGAGCAACGGAATGCCTTTACTTCTTGTTTGCTCCTCAGCCATAGGTAGGCAGGTAGGTAGTGATGTGTGTGTGTGTGTGTGTGTGTGTCTGTGTGTGCATGTGTGTCTGTGTGTGTATCTATGTGGGTTTCCCATCATTCATGAACTCTGTCTCCTCATCTGTCCCATGGGAGTTGGTCCACTCCCCAAGGTAGTCTGAAGGAACAAAATGTGGAGAGGAGATAAATCTGTGCTCCTGAGCTTAAGCTTGGCTTAAGGGGGATGAAAAAGAAGATGGGAAGCTGATCTCAGAGTCTTCCATGCCAGAGTTTCCATGGAAACATCCTATGGAAATGGAGTGGTTTTTCTTTCCATCAAATTCCCTGTGTAAAGACTATCTGACTCTGGTCAATGTACATCATGTCTCAGTGTCCCAGGATATCCTCTGAGTCAGCAGGAAAAACACAGACTCTAGAATCTTCTAGAATCTGGAGACCTGAATTCATCTTCTCCTTCTGGAATTTACCATCAGTGTGACTTTAATCATTGAACTTTGGCTTCCTTATCTGTAAAATAAGTGTCAGTAGGACTTGGTGACCTGGGAGATCCCTTCCAACTCTGGGATCCTAAATTGGAGAAAAGATGCTGTTTTGGTTGGAAGAGGGAGTGTCCTCACTGGGATTTCTCTTTGTCTATGAAATCATAAATCCAGTGCAAAAATACCCTCCCAAACCAAACAAACCCAAACTCATGCCAAAACTTTCCTTGGGCGCCTCCCCCTGGCATGGAGGTGGCATAAGGTCTTAAAGGGGCCGTGAGTCTTGACAAGTCCTGCCGCACTAGGAATGCCGCTCCAAGTAGAAGCCTAGTAATTGATGGTCTCTCTGCCTTAAGATCAGCCTAGCTAAGTAGAGAGAGGACCATCACCAAGCTGACCAGAGGACAATCTCCATTTCAACTCCAACAACTCTTTTTTGTTTTTGTTGAAAAACAGAGAACCCTTTACAAATTTTTCCATCATTCTTGGGCAGGGACCATGCTAATTGTCTCTGTGTCCTTCCTAATCAGCAGCAACTCTCAAAGACCATTTAGACATCTATAGAAGGAGCATGTGATCTGCCTGGTTAGAGGAGTTACCAAATGGACAAAATTCCAGGGACATTGAACTGCTGCTTGATGATATCCTGTTTGAAGTACAGCAGAGTGGGACCCTGGGGGCTTGCCAATGCAAAAATGTCAGAAACTCTTATCAGTCTGAGTTTCTTTCTTTTTCTTTCTTCCTTTCTTCCTTTCTTCCTTCCTTCCTTCCTTCCTTCCTTTCTTTCTCTTTCTTTCTTTCTTTCTTTCTTTCTTTCTTTCTTTCTTTCTTCCTTCTTTCCTTCCTTCTTTCTTTCTTCCTTCTTTCTTCCTTCTTTCCTTCCTTCTTTTTTCCTTTGTTTGTTTCTTCTTCCTTCTTTCCTTCTTTCTCTCTTTCTTTCATTCATAGGAGAAATGCTTTGTAAATCTTAGAATGCTACATTCTCCAAGAGGAAACATGGTGCCAACCTTAGAATGACAGGTGTGAAGACAAAAAAGACCAGAGTTCAAATCCTGCCTCCAGACATTTATCAGCTGTGTGATCATGAACAAATCATTTACTATCCCTATAAAATGGGAATAATAATAGCACCTGTCTCACAGGGTTTGGCATGAGGGTTAAATCAGATCACACATGCAAAGTGCTTCACAAATCTTAAAGTACCAGGTAAGTGCCAGCTATGAAATCTGTTCTCGGTGACTGTCACAGGCAAGCCATTTCACCTTTGTGACTCTCAGTCTCCCTATCTGTAAAATGGGAAAGATAATGACATCTCACTTCCAGGACAATTATTATAGTCAATAAGCATTTATTAGGCACTAACTGTGTGCTACACACTCTGTTAAGCACAGGGGATGCAGGCAAGGGCAAGAATATGGAACTCACTCTCAAGAAGCTCAGGGTCATTCATCTGAGAAGGGAAAGCAGAGTTGAGCTGTGAGACTGGGGAAAACTTCCAGATTAGAAGGTGAAGTTTGAGCTGAGCTGTGAAAGAAGCCAAGAGGGTGCCGTGAGGAAGGGGGAATTGTAGACATGGAGGCAGCCCAGGAAAGATCCCAAGATGACAGGGAAATCATAAGGAGGCCATTGTTGCTGGACTGGAAAGTGCTTGCTATGAGGAATGAATGAGAAAATACATGTTGAGGTCCAGGGTTCAAATCTGACCTCAGATACTTCCTAGCTGTATGATCCTAGGCAAGTCATTTAAACCCCATTGCCTAGCCCTTACCCCTTGTCTGCTTTGGAAGCAACACATAGCTTGATTTTAAGACTGAAGGTGAGAGTTTTTTTGAGAAAAAGAGAGAAAGAGAGAATACATGTTATCTTGTGACAAACAAGAATTCTAGAAATGTTACCTAGTACTGTTGCTATCATACAAACATGCAATTCTGGATTTAAAATCAGGGAAGACCAAATTTCAAGCTAAGCTACCATGAGAAAGTCACTGATGTACTTGGAGCTTTGGTTTCCTTTCTGATAAAATGGAGACTATATTACAACAGTTAGGTCTGGAGTCAGGAAGACCTGGGTTCAAAACCAGCCTCAGATGCTTAGTAGCCAGGTGACCCTAGGCAAGTCACTTAACCCTGTTGGCCTCAGTTTCCTCATCTGTCAAATGAGCTGGAGAAGGAAATGGCAAGAATTGCAAACTCAAAATGGGGTCACAAAGAGTCAGACATGACTGAACAACAATGATGCTTTGAGAATCAAATCAGAAAACATGTGGAAAGTATTTATAAACCATGAAGTCTTATATAAGTGCTGGCTATCACTCTTAGGATTATGACTTTGCAGACTCACCTCTGACCCTTATTAGCTGTGAAATCATTTCATGTCCTTGACCTGAGTTTCTTCGTCTACCAAATGAGGGGGCTGGACTCCATGGTCTGTGGGGCCCCTCCAGTGTGAAGCCCAGGGCTCTATTGTGGTCGGGTTCCTAGGAAATGAAGCTACTGGACGAGATACTCTCTCCCTGCTGTTAAGGCTCCGATCTGTGATGACACAACATTGACACATCCTGAACCCAAGAGAAGGGATCGTCCCACGGGACATCAGGAAGGGAAATGTAAGGTCACAGGCGAGCTAGCGCTCTCTCATTTCATAAAATTAGATTTTATTTATCATTGTCATCTTAAAAGCCATCAAACAACAAATGAACACAGCATCCCAATATACAAAGAACAAGAATGATTGTGGATGAAGTTAGGGATTTATGTTACAATTTGTTTTCTTAGAATATATTTTGTATTAAACTAGTAGAAACAAAACCGCCATATTTATGGCCCACTGGAAACTTTCCCCTCTATATAAATATTTAAAAAAACTCTTGGGGGCAGCTGGGTAGCTCAGTGGATTGAGAGCCAGGCCTAGAGACAGGAGGTCCTGGGTTCAAATCCGGCCTCAGACACTTCCCAGCTGTGTGACCCTGGGCAAGTCACTTGACCCCCATTGCCTACATTTACCAATCTTCCACCTATAAGTCAATACACACAGAAGTTAAGGGTTTAAAATTTTAAAACAAAACAAAACAAAACAAAACAAAAAAACCTCTTACCTTCTATCTTAGAGTCAATACTAAGTATTGGTTTCAAGGAAGAAGATCCATAAGGGTTAGACAGTTGGAGTTAAGTGACTTGCCTAGGGTCACAGAGCTAGGAAGTATCTAAGGCTAAATTTGAAACCCGGACCTTCTATCTTCAGATTTGGCTCTCTATTCACTGAGACCCCCAGCTGCTTCTTTTAAAGGTATTTTAAAAAATTTATTGATGCTTTTTTATATTTTTTTTGGGAGAGGGGCAGCATCTTGATCACTTCTCCTAACTCCCCTCCCTTCCCAAAAAGAAACTTCTTAAAATAAATATAGTTCGGTGGGCAGTGGATAGAGTACTAGACCTGGAATCAAGAGGACTTAAGTTCAATTCCAGACTCAGACACTAACTAGCTGTGTGACCCTGGGTAAGTCATTTTACCTCTGTTTCCTCATCTGTAAAATAGGGATAATAAGAGCATCATCTACTTTCTCCTTGTGAGGACTCAATGAAAAAATATTTGTAAAGTGCTTAGTACAATGCCTAGCACATAGTAGGAGCTATATAAATGTTAGCTGTTGTTATCATTTCATAAGATCCTAACAAACCACCAATATAATAGTTTATTTTTCTCATGGGGGAAACTGAGACTGAGAAATATTCAGGGAGAGTTACCTGGAAGGATTCAAACTCAGGTCTCCCAGGAGCTAAATTCAGCACTTTCTCCATAGACCACTCAGCCTCCTTTCACCAGTCCTTAGGGATAAAGCTTCAAAGAGGAGGGAAGGGCACCTACAATTGAGACAATCCCTTCATTAACACATTTAAGAAAACAAACACAAAAACTGAGGGCTTGACCCAGACAATTCTGAGGTCAAAGCTCAAGTTTCTAAAGAGAACAATGACTCACCTTCCAACACCTGGGCAGCACCTAGATGTGAATAAGCCCCCTGCAAGCACAGCTGGAGTAATGATAATAGCCAGCATTTCTATAGCTTCTCTGGGTGTCCCCTAAATCTCCCAGGGAGGGAGGTGCCATTATTATGCCCAAATTACAGACCAGGAAACTAAAGCTGAGCAGTCCTGTAATTGTGACTTGTCTAAGTCATCCTGCTAGCCAGTACTTGAGGTCAAATTGGAACTCAGGTCTTTGGAACTCCCAAATTCAACACTGAATCCATTGTACCACCTAGAGGTCTGGATTGAGAAGGACTTCTGCACTCCAAAGATATAGTCTGGGTTCAAGACCCACCTCTGTCTGTGTGATCCTGGATAAGTCACTTAAACTCTCATCGCCTCTGGTGACATTCTGAGATCCAAAATCCCAGAATCGCTTCTGATGCACATTGGTGGAAGGAGTTTCCTGGGGGAGGGGGGTTTCCAACAATGATAAAATTGCAGATCTGTAACCCCCAAAGCCCAATTAAAAACTATAACCATGATAATACGAACAGTCATCTCAAAGGAAGAGGAAATGGTCTTATCCCCATGTTACAGATGATAAAACTGAGGCAGAGAAATGAAGGGACAGGACTAGTAAAGGGCCAAAGGAGCTTCAAGACCTGTGCTGGCCTCATTACACCGTGTCACCCCACCTTCAGCTAATTTTCTATCTCTTCTGGATTTATTAAGAGGGCCTCTACTGGGTCACCTCAGGGGGATCATTGAATGTTCTTTTATCCCAAGTTACCAGCCACAGAATCAGACTCGGTGAGGGACCCAGAGGCTATCTAAACCCAACTTGATCTGAACATGAGCGCCCTCCACAGATAGCCAGCATGCGGTCACTGGGTCCTTGCTTGAAAGACCTCCAGGGATGACTTAGTGGATAGGGAGATGGATTCTGAATCAGAAAAACCTGGTACTTATTAGTGACCTTAGACAAGTCACTCACCACTCCTCAGCTTTTTTTTTCCTTATCTGTAAAATGGGCATAATATGGCATATTCATATACATACACACCCCTCACAGAGTAGATCAGATAAAGATTTGTTATTCAGTCATTTTTCAGTTGTGCTGAACTCTTCATGGACCCTTTTGGAGTTCTCTCAGAAAAGATACTGGAGGGGGCAGCTGGGTAGCTCAGTGGATTGAGAGCCAGGCCTAGAGATGGGAGGTCTTAGTTCAAATCTGGCCTCAGACACTTCCCAGCTGTGTGACCCTGGGCAAGTCACTTGACCCCCATGGCCCACCCTTACCACTCTTCCAGCTATGAGACAATACACAGAAGTTAAGGGTTATAAAAAAAATTAAAAAAAAAAAAAGAAAGAAAAGATACTGGAGAGGTTGGCCATTTCCTTCTCCAGCTTATTTTATAGATAAAGAAACTGAGGTAAACAGGGTGGCAAGGTGGTACAGAGGCTAGAGAGACAGGCTTGGAGACAGGAAGATTCATTCTCCTGAGTTCAAATCTGGCCTCAGACACTAGCTGTGTGGCCTTGGGCAAGTCACTTAACATTGCCTCAGTTTCATCTGAAAAGGACAAGATGGATGTAAAGTGCTTTGTAAGCCTGAAAGCATTAGGTAGATTGAATCTTTATGATTATCTCCCAAGGAAGCTCATTCCATTTTGGGTCAGTTCTAATTGTTTGGAATTTCCTCCTTATTAGAGCCAAACTCTGACTTGCTATGACTCAGGATCATAGAAACAGACTTGGAGCTGGAAGGGCCATCTGAGGTCATCTAATTCAACCCCCACTTTTTACAGAAAAGGAAACTGAGTCTCAGGAAGGTCATGACCTGTCTAGGATCAGACAGAAAGTGGGTAGGCAGGGTCAGGATTCAAGCCCAGGTTCTCCAGCTCCAAATTGTGCACTCTTTTTGGGGCTCCTCACAATGCCCTCAGAGCTGAGCAGAACTCTCTAGCTTTCCTTAGTCTGCAATTCCAATTTTTTGCAAATCTGGACCTGCTCCTTCCAGCATGCTCCAGATTCTTGTCATTTAGCGGCACAGTCCCAGGGCTTCTTAACCATTCTGTGGGTGTTACCTGGACCCCTCTGGCAGCCCTGTGAAGCCTCTGGTCCCCAGCTCACAGGAAGGTTTTTAAAAGCAGAAAATAAATATCTAGGACAACAAAGGAAATTAATTATATTCTAATGGTAGTTGTGTATCGTCCTGTCCAATGACTCAGTGGCTCATAGCATGCTAATACTATGCATGAGGTTCTCCTGGTAAAGATAATGAAGTGGTTTGACATTCCTTCTCCAGTGGATTAAGGCATAGAGGTTCAGTGTCTTCCCCAGGGTCACTGTAGCTGTCTGTGGCTGGATTTGTACTCAGGTCTTTCTGAAGCCCAGCACTCCATCCACTAAGCCACCAAATATTCTTTCTTTCTTTCTTTCTTTCTTTCTTTCTTTCTTTCTTTCTTTCTTTCTTTCTTTCTTTCTTTCTTTCTTTCTTTCTTTCTTTCTTTCTTTCTTTCTTTCTTTCTTTCTTT